>NW_027759036.1:0-299 GCF_054177405.1 Leptonychotes weddellii
AGCCTCACGTTGGGTGTAGAAATTACTTAAATAGGGGCGCCTGGGTGGCTCAGTTGGTTAAGCGACTGCCTTCGGCTCAGGTCATGATCCTGGAGTCCCTGGATCGAGTCCCGCATCGGGCTCCCTGCTCGGCAGGGAGTCTGCTTCTCCCTCTGACCCTCCCCCCTCTCATGTGCTCTCTCTCTCTCTCATTCTCTCTCTCTCAAATAAATAAATAAAATCTTTAAAAAAAAAAAAGAAATTACTTAAATAAAACAAAATAAAGGGGCGCCTCGGTGGCTCAGTCAGTTATGCGTCTG
>NW_027759037.1:0-4154 GCF_054177405.1 Leptonychotes weddellii
TGGGTGGCTCAGTTGGTTAAGCGACTGCCTTCGGCTCAGGTCATGATCCTGGAGTCCCGGGATCGAGTCCCGCATCGGGCTCCCTGCTCGGCGGGGAGTCTGCTTCTCCCTCTGACCCTCCTCCCTCTCATGCTCTCTGTCTCTCATTCTCTCTGTCTCAAATAAATAAATAAAATCTTTAAAAAAAAAAAAAAAAGATTACTCTGACTCCAGGATGGAGACTAAATGAGAGATGCTTGGGGATGATCTGGGCAAACAGGCAGAAGGCAGAAGGCCAAAGAGATGGTGTCTGCTTCTGCAGGGGTGGGGTGACAATAGAGGTGATGTGCATACAGTTGGGAGATACCTGAGATTAAAATTTAGAGCACTCAGAGATTGGATATGAAAGTACAGGAGAAGGACGTGTTGAAGATGACTCCCAGGACCCTAATCTGTGCAACTGGGTGGAAGAACAGGTCTTTTACAGAGAAAGAGAGCATTGGAAAGAACACACTTCACTTAATCAGTAAAGACTGAGTTCCACTGTGGGCAGATGGCTTTACATTCCCTGGAAGATGAGTGGGCAACTGGATAAGTAGCTCTGAAAAGCACAGAAGGCTTAGGTTTCAGGTATAGATTTAAGTGTTTATAATTAAACCGCATAAAGGAGACCAACGAAGTGTGCAAAGTAAGAGGCCAAAGAAAGAGCCATGAGGAGTATTGGGAGGCCCACGCAGGAGGGTGAGTGTGTAGAGCTGATATGGAAATAAAGACAAAATGTCAGGAGGAAAGCAAGGTAAGACAGTGTTTTAGGGAGAGAGTGTACATCAGTGTCAAAAACTGTGGCAAAGTCAGGTAAGGATGGAACTGCGAACATCCACTGCACTCCACCACGCTGACGTCACTGTGAGCCTCAGCAGAAGTGCTCTGGTGGTGTGATGAGCATAGAAGACATGTGGGACTGGCTTGAGGACTCAGTGGTTCCAGAGGAAATGAAAACCCCGAATTCAAGCTACTCATTCGAGATGAGTGGATTAAAATGGGGCAAAACTCTAGAAAAGAGTAGAGTTGAGGAGGAATGCTCCATTCTTGTTTTAAAATCCGGGCACGTTTAGAAACCAGTGGGAAGGGTCCAGTTGAGTGGGAGAGGCTGTATGTATGAACAAGGACACCTCATAGCACAAGGGGAGGAATGGGTGTCCTATGGGTAAACAGGTGGTAAAGTCCCTTGGCCTAACAGAAGAGGAGAAAAGAAGCACAAATTAAAGTAAGTTTGAATATTTGGGGTCCATATGTACATGAGCTCCCATGTGATTTTCTTTGGGAAGGAAAATGGAGGTGAGGTTGACACCATGGATGTTTACTTAACTGGATTGGACTGGACTAGATTGGACTGGATTGAGAAACTGACTCAAATAAAACAAAAAGAATAAATGACAACACTAAAAATGTGGAGAAGCATCCAGAAAAGAACCAAATGAATTGCACCCAGAGAGATACAAGAAAAGAATGATCAACTCTGAATTGTTTTTCCTACACCTGTTCAGAGTTTCTTGGCATTACATTTAACAAACCAGAGGCCCAGCACATACCAAAAATAAGACCAAAATCTTACACCATCTTCCTCAACTGGTGCAACTTCTACTAAAAAACTAAATCAGCATTTCTTAGAGTAGCTAGTTTTGAAAGACATAGGACAAATTGTTCTCTAGAGCCTGTTTAAGAATTTGGAAAAAATATAAGGCAATTTAAAAAGCAATAAGCTATTTTACTCAGCAGTCTGGCCATCTAAAAATGCATCCTGCTCTAGCTTTCAACTCTGTCTCCAGCCTCTTTGATTTTCATCACTAAGAAATAACATTGCTATGGTTCTCTCCAAATGAATATGTTACTGGCAGTGTCCACAGTGGGAAAGAACAAATCAGAAAATACATCTAAGCTTTTCTTACACTTCCTGATGACTGATTAATTTAATTTGCACAATTAAAACCACTTACCCTTATCCAAGAACTTAACACAAGAAAACATGCAATGAGCTTAGGCTCTTAGCAAGAAACAAAATTTACAAAATGCACCAATACTTGCAATCCAAGAATAACTGTTAGCATTAAAAATTTAATCTGGTATTTATTTTGGCATTAATTTCACTTTATGACTACTACAATTATATTGTTTCTCAGTAATAATATTCTCCATTTCCAGTTAAATACTGATTCATAATTTTAGGTTGTTATATATTTGAATTCTGAGAAATTAAAAATAATTATTACTATTTTCAGATTTCTATGGAAATTTTGAAAAATTTAAAAAACCCTTGGAAATCATTTTTTTCATCCAGAGTAAGCCTAGAGGATGTTTAAATAAAATATCTAAGATGCATCCACTAAACACTGTTGTAAATATTTTGGTTCATAGAAAAAAAATGTAGATTACAATGTTAAACTGAAACAAGCAGGATAAAAATTATAGATTGAGCACACAGAAAGACTTGGATCCCTTCCCAAATTCCATTAAAGTGAGAGTAAAGATATTTTTAGACACTGAAACATAAGAACAAAGGAAAAAAGAACAACCATATTTTGGAAGCTGAGAAACAGCCAATGTGAGAAAGCTCAGCATAGGGGAAAATGGATATGAAGAGCATTTATAACCCAACTCCCCAAACTGCCAGGACAAGAGCATGAAAGTATGGGGCTGAAGGTAGGAATATGATTTGAAACTCTGTTGAAGGAAGAGACAGATGCCCAGATTCTCACCACACATTCACAGAAAGCCTGACACTTTACATTCTCTGAGAAGAATGAGAGGCTTACACAGGAAGAGGATGACTTACAATCAAAACTATCATTCTCCTGAGAGCGCCCAGAGAAAACAATATAGCCAGGAAACAAAGATGGTAGGAAAAAGGAAACATTCACATGTGGAAGCCTCCCCGCCACAAAAAAGCTTACACAAATTAAAAATGTGATAGAAAAGTTGAGTTTTCTATTGAGTGGAAAACTCAACAGAAAAGTTTGAAACTGAGTTAAGGCCATCTTCCAGAAATGAGAACAGCAGGGAAATACTGAAAAAAATAGTTAGAAAATCAGAGGCGGCATCCAGGATGCCTAACATGTAAACAGGAGTGCCAGAAAGAGAAAGAGAGAGAGAGAGAGAGAAACCAGAGAAAAGGTACTTGTTCATATATAAACACAAGAGAATATCCTAGAACTGAAGGACACGTGCTGTCAAATTAAGAGTGCATGACATGAGAACAAAGGCTCAGACCAAGGCATATTCATTGCAAAATTTCAGAACACAGGGAGGAGGAAAAAAAAAAAAATCTACAGGTTCTCAGACAGGAAAAACAAAACCAAAGATGCACCCTTCCCCAAAATAACACCAGTCACATACAAAGTTTCAAGGATTCAAATAGATTCCAGCTTGTTAATCACAACACTGGAAGTTAAAAGCAATAAAACAATGCCTTTAAAATTATCAGATAAAATAAATTCCAACTTATTTTTATGCCCAACTTGCTTTGAGTTAATTTTAAAGGTAGAATACAGGCGTTTTTCAGTCTACCTGGTCTCAAAAATTTTACTTTCCACAATTTTTTCAGAGGTCTGCTAAGATCTATTCTAAAGTGTGAGGATAACCAACATGCTCTGGTTTGCCCACAATTTTCCCATCTTTAGCACTTAAAGTCCTACATCTCTGAAAATCCCTCACTCCCAGACAACTCAGGACAGTTGGTAATCCTACTTTAGATTCATGATGGAAGAGATTAAAAGCAATTCGCAAAAAGATAAAAATTTACCCTTTAGTATTATGTTGAGTGAAATAAGTCAGACAGAGAAAGACATATATCATATGATCTCACTGATATGAGGAATTCTTAATCGCAGGAAACAAACTGAGTGTTGTTGGAGTGGGGGGTGGGGTGGGAGGGATGGGGTGACTGGGTGATAGACACTGGGGAGGGTATGTGCTCTGGTAAGCGCTGTGAATTGTGCAAGACTGTTGAATCTCAGATCTGTACCTCTGAAACAAATAATGCAATACATGTTAAGAAAAAAAAAAGAAGAAGAAGGTAGCGGGAGGGGAAGAATGAAGCGGGGGAAATCGGAGGGGTGGACGAACCATGAGAGACGATGGACTCTGAAAAACAGGCTGGGGGTTCTAGAGGGGAGGGG
>NW_027759038.1:0-299 GCF_054177405.1 Leptonychotes weddellii
GTGTGTGTGTGTGTGTCCTTGTGTCCTTGTGTCCGTGGCAGCTGCTCATCCCCGGAGGGACCCTGGCTCCTGAGGAAACTGCTGAAATGCCCTGTCCCTACGGCTTCCCCGTCTGGCCCTTGGTTCCGGCTGAGTTTCGGAGCCCTTCGCTAATCGCCTGGGAACAGAAATGCAGACGGCTGCCAAGGGCAGAGAGGCATCGATGCCGCAAGCTCAGGAAGGGAGGGCTTGGTGGCAGCCTCGGGGGAAGAGGAACCAGCAGGAGCAGGGCGGAGGCCCGGGGTGCGGGGGTGCTCCCG
>NW_027759039.1:0-299 GCF_054177405.1 Leptonychotes weddellii
GTGCTAAATCTGTGGATCACATTCCTTGGTATCTTATCTGAGTGTTACAGTGGAAACACCTTGAAACTGCTCGCGCATGTGCCCATTAATGATTAAGCACGCAGTCTAGCTCCTCCGGCTCCCATTAAAGGGATCTTAAACCGAGACACCTTACGTTATAGGGAGGACTTCGGCGCTGTCTTGACCAATTCAGAGCATATGAGGAAACTCACACCCCAAAATTTTAAGTCTGGGAATCTAAACGGACAGCCCAAAGCAATGTGTTAGCCAGCTGCCTGGGGTGTTTCGCGGAAGCTTCT
>NW_027759040.1:0-299 GCF_054177405.1 Leptonychotes weddellii
CCCCCTCCCCCCCCTCCTTTTCAACAGCAAGCACCAATACTTCGAACAAATGCCCCTTTTCAAAAGTACAAATCTATCATCTGACATAAATAACAAGTTGACGTGCCACTGCATGGCCTGACCATTATTATCCCTTCACTGAAAAACACAGAATGCAGGAATGGGTTTTTGCAACATGAACAATATCAAGTGGTGGAACTTTTCCTTCTATTATTCTTTGTTATTTTGTATAATCCAAACCCAGTAACCAACAAATTACATGTAGATTATAATCCCTAATGGCAAACGGTGAGAAGTGG
>NW_027759041.1:0-299 GCF_054177405.1 Leptonychotes weddellii
CCAAACTCAGCGGACTGGAACACCGATTCTCGCAGGATGGCCGGTACAGCTGTACTCGAATGCTCTGCCGGCTGGGTCAGTGCTGCTTCTCACTGCTGGTCTGCAGATCGGCGGGGCTAGCTCTTTTCCACCTGTGTTGGTTCTGGGGCCCCAGCTGAAGAGGCTACCGGAAGGAAGCATAATAAGAGGCGAAGCAGAACTTCATTGGACCTCTTCAAGCCCAGACACAGAACGATCACACTTTCATTTCTGCCCATTCCATGGGCCAAAGCAAGTCACATGGTCAAGCCCCGGGCCAG
>NW_027759042.1:0-299 GCF_054177405.1 Leptonychotes weddellii
GATGGTTAAGTAAATTATGGTATGTCTTTACAATGGAATACAGTGGGGCCACTAAGAATCATGCTTATAGATAAAATGTACGTTGAAATAGAAAAATGTTGGGCGCCTGGGTGGCTCAGTTGGTTAAGCGACTGCCTTCGGCTCAGGTCATGATCCTGGAGTCCCTGGATCGAGTCCCGCATCGGGCTCCCTGCTCGGCGGGGAGTCTGCTTCTCCCTCTGACCCTCCCCCCTCTCATGTGCTCTCTCTCTCTCACTCTCTCAAATAAATGAATAAATAAAATCTTTAAAAAAAAAAAA
>NW_027759043.1:0-299 GCF_054177405.1 Leptonychotes weddellii
GCTGACCCCTGAGCCAGGACAGGCTCTTGTCCTCAGCTCCTCCTCCTGCTCCCAGACTCATGTGTTTGCAGACGCCTCTTCCCCGCCCTGTGCCCGTCCTGGGGCAGCCAGGCCTGTGCCCCCGCCTTTGCATGCTCGGCGTGAGGACGCTGCGGGAAGCCTGTGAATGGAGGATAGGAATCACACGTGTGATATGTGTGTCCTTTCTTTTTGTTAAAAAGATTCTCGGGTCATTGCACTTGGCGTTGAAATCACAAAATACTGTGCAAATGTACGGTGTTCCCAGATCAGCCGAGGGA
>NW_027759044.1:0-299 GCF_054177405.1 Leptonychotes weddellii
TGTAATTACGGTCAGACACGGGGCGTCATCCCTGTGCAGGCGGTGAGGAGCCAGCCTTGGAGGTTTTGCAGGAAGGCATGAATGGCGGGGAGCTGGCAGCCCTTAACATTCAGTGGGAGCAGAAGTCCAAGCTGAGCCGGTAAACTTTGAGGGATCCCTGAATTTCTTTGAGACACAGCTTCTTCATATGAAAAAGACTGGTGTGGGAAATGCTTACAGATTAATATTCAGTATATGTTCTATACGATATAGGCAAAATACATGAATATGAGTTCTATATAAATGCTTGTACCTCTACC
>NW_027759045.1:0-299 GCF_054177405.1 Leptonychotes weddellii
GCGCAGGGCGCCACGGGCAGTGGTTGCTGTGGGCCCTCTGCGCCACCTGCGTGGTGCAGGCCTCGTGTGTCCATCCCCTCTGTCTCTCTGCCTGCTACGCTCCACTGGAATTGACTAAAGAAGACTCATCCCTGTAGGGCACCAAGGGAAGGAATTTGTCCAGGCCTGGGCCAGGGCTTTGGAAGAGGACTGTGCCCCCTGAGGCCAGCTCCCACAGGCGATGGCGTGAAAGCGCGTGCAGTTGTGGGACATGGCGGGGCCCCTTGGCCCTGCTTCTGCCACCCCCACCTGCATCCCAG
>NW_027759046.1:0-299 GCF_054177405.1 Leptonychotes weddellii
CTTACTAAATGTTAATTTATTTACAACCTTCTCTGTGTTTTGATTTCCTATAAGATGGAAGTAATAATAGCACCTATCACACAGGATTGCTTTGAGGATAAAATAGTAAATAAATGCTAACTGTTCATTACAGTACCGGACAGATAGTACAGTGCTCAGAGGATGTTGTTCCCAGGTATCTTACTCCTCTCTCATTACTGTTTTTGTAATAATAGCCTGATATTTGAGATGAATCTTCACCTTTACTCCTTAGTCCTTTTGAAAATTTTTTTTTTAAAGATTTTATTTATTTATTTGAG
>NW_027759047.1:0-299 GCF_054177405.1 Leptonychotes weddellii
ATTTTATTTATTTATTTTGACAGAGACACAGTGAGAGAGGGAACACAAGCAGGGAGAGGGGGAGAGCAGGCTTCCCGCAGAGCAGGGAGCCTGATGAGGGGCTCGATCCCAGGACCCTGAGATCATGACCCGAGCCCAAGGCAGACGCCCAACGACTGAGCCACCCAGGCACCCCTCAAATAAATAAATAAAATCTTAAAAAAAAAATTGGGGGGTACCTGGGTGGCTCAGTAGGTTAAGCTTCTGCCTTCAGCTCAGGTCATGATCCTAGGATCCTGGGATCGAGGCCCGCAACGGGC
>NW_027759048.1:0-4154 GCF_054177405.1 Leptonychotes weddellii
CAACATAATACCCTCCAGTTCCATCCACGTCGTTGCAAATGGCAAGATCTCATTCCTTTTGATGGCTGCATAATATTCCATTGTATATATATGCCCCATCTTTTTTATCCATTCATCTGTCGATGGACATCTTGTAGAGCCTCCATTTTTTATTGCACCTCATTAATAGCCTTTTTGATTTCAACTTGGTTAGATTTTAGTTCTTTTATTTCTCCAGAAAGGGTTTCTCTAATATCTTCCATGCTTTTTTCAAGCCCAGCTAGTATCTTTAAAGTTTTCATTCTGAACTCTAGTTCCAACATCTTACTAATGTTCATATTGATTAGGTCCCTGGCAGTCAGTACTGCCTCTTATTCTTTTTTTTGAGGTGATTTTTTTTCCATCTTGTCATTTTGTCTGGAGGAGAATAGATGGATGAGAGAACAAAATGCTAACAGGGTAACAACGACCGCAGAAAAATATACACTAAACAAATCAGAAGAGACCTGAAACCAGGGGAAAAGTAAGGGAAAAAAAGAAAAAAGAAAAAAAAAGAAAAAGAAAAAGATAAAAACAAACAAACAAAACCAGAATATGATCAAATATGATCAGGCTGGTGCATAGATTAGTGCCACACACTAGATTTTGGGCATATTTTGGTCTGTTAGAAGAAAGTGCCTCCCAAAATTTTAAAGAAAGAAAAGCTTATATATGTACAAAAATAAGGGTAAATATGATGAAGGGATGGAATATGACTGTAAAGATGAAAATTATAAAAGATCTTATAAAAGGAATTGATAAGATAAGAAGTTGGTTGAAAAAAAGAAAGAAGAGGATCTAAAAAAAAAAAGGGAGAGAGTGTGATCAGGCAGGAGATTAGAATAAAGCCATACACTAGAGATTTAGGGTATATTTTGATCTGTTAGAAGAAACTGTATCCCAAAATTTTAAAGAGAGAACAACTTATGTATATCTATATACCAAAAATAAGGTTAACTACTATGAAGGGATAGAATATGACTCTAAAAATGAAAAATAAAAAAGATTTTTTAAAAAAGGGATTGATAAGATGTTGGTTGAAAAAGGGAAAAAGAAAAATTAAAAAAAAAAAGAAAAAGAAAGTTAAAAAAAATTAACTTTCAAAGACTAAAGAATCATGGTAAAAAAGCCATGGATTCTATGTGCTGTATTCCCCTAGCGCTGGAGTTCTGCCATTCTCATTGATAGGTAAACTTGGTCTTCGTTGGCTGTTCTTGCTGATCTTCTGGGGGAGGGGCCTGTTGCCATGGTTCCCAAATGTCTTTGCCAGAGGTGGAATTGTCCTGCCCTTGCCTGGTCCTGGCTAAGTAATCTGCTTGGGTTTGCTCTCGGGAGCTTTTGTTCCCTGCAGGCTTTCAGTACAGCTTTGGAGGACGTGAGTGAAAATGGCGGCCTCCCAGTCTCCACCCCGAAGGAGCCGAGAACTCGGGGCCCTGCTCCTCAGTGTGCCCCCAGAGAAAAGCCGTCAGTCACTCCCATCTCCCTGGTCTCTGGCCGCACTCTGTGCTCACCCGGCCTGTGACCGAGCATTTCTATCTCTGGCACCCGACCCTGTGTGGAGTCTCCAAACCCAGCAGATCCCTGCAGTGTGCTCCCGCGCTGCACCTCCCAGGGGAGGAAGGGGAGTCTCCCCGGATCTGCCGCTTGTTGGGTCCCTGCTGGAAGAGCAGTGGCCTGACTGTGCCGTGGATCATGGTTTATGGCAACCCTGAGCTGAAAGCCCGAGCCTCGGCTCCGTCTGTGCAGCCGGCTTCCCCGCTCCGATACCTGGGAGCTCTGCCACACTCAGGCACCCCTGGTCTTTCTGTGACCCCGAGGGTCCTGAGACCGTACTGCCCACTGAGGATTCCATCCCCAACTTAGCCACTGGAGCAACGTCCCGCAGCGGAGCAGACTTCTAAAAGTTCCAATTTTCTGCTCCGCGGCTCTATCACTTGCCAGAAGCGGCCGACGGAGGCCCCCTCCCCCACCATCTATCCTCCCGAATATCACCTCGGATTCACTTCTCTGTATGTCCTACCTTCCAGAAAGTGGTCGCTTTTCTGTTCAGAGAGTTGCTGCTATTCTTTGATCTCCTGTTGAGTTCGTGGGTGTTCAGAATGGTTTGATCCCTATCCAGCTGAATTCCTGAGACCAGACGAAATCCAGGTGTCCTCCTCCTCCACCATCTCGCTCCTCCCCTATAAAGTTGTTTCTTAAATTGAGATGTCTCTTAAAATGAGAGATTATGTCAGAGCCCAAGAAATAGTCACAAAACATAGTATATATTGGCTAGAAAGAGAGAATTTAATTCTAAGTAGATATATCTTACAAAAGGAACAAAAAGCATTATTGAAAATCTTAATTAGTAATTTAAAAAATTATTAAAACCTCTCTGAAATAACTTTTATTTCAAAGAGAAAATCAAAGCTATACTTAGGTGCGATTAGGAAATAAGGACAAAGAGAATACCATCAATCAGAACTCGTGGTGTTTGGTCAAAGCTACACTCAGAGGAAAATACATAGCCTTAAATACTAACTCATTAACATAGAGTTAAAATATATGAAGTAAGCATTCAACTCATAATAAATTAGAAAGACAACAAGATAAACCTAGAAAGATATTGATAAAGATAAAACATGTTAGTGAGCCAGAAAACAGAAGATTGTCAAAGAATGAGAATGGGAGAAAGATATTTGAGAAGTTATTCAAGTGAAAGAGGGTAGGAAAACACATGTGACAGCATTAGAAATAAAAGAGAAATATTCATGTATTCCAAACAGTTAAAAGATGGTAGAAAATATAGTATATATTAACATAGATATGTTGAAATGGATGATTTTCTAGGAAATTTTATGTGATGAATTTTAATGGTAGAATAGTTGAATAACAAAGGAAGGAAGTGAAAAAAGTGCTAAAACAGATGCTTGAATAGGAAATTCATTTAAATCTCTTAAGGGGAAGAGGATGATCATGCAATAATTATAGATGGAAAGCCTCCCAATTCACTTTATAAAGCAAGCTTAATCTTAGACTGAACCTAAGAAAAGTAGTAAACAAACAAAGCCTGCAAGTCAATCTCACTTGTAAACATAAATGTAAAAGTTATAAAAATGAACTCTATATCTGTATGTATATCTATGTCTTTATATATGTCTAAGCTTTATTGAGGTATAATTTATATGCAAAAATCACACGCCTGTAATATATACATTGCAATGAGATTAGACATATGCATATACTCATGATACTGTCACCACAATCAAAGTACTAACCATATCCATCATCTCCAAACATTTCCTAATTTCCTAGTGTTCTTTTGTGTGTGTGCGTGTGTGTGTGTGTGTGTGTGTGTTTGTATTTGGTGGTAAAAACACTTAACATGACATCTGTCCTCTTAATGCATTTTAAAGTGCACAATACAGTATTGTTAACCATAAGTACTATGTTGTATAGCAGATCTCTAGACTTTGCTTATCTTGTATAACTGAAATTTTATGCCCATTGAATGACAGTTCCCCGTTTTCTCCTCCTCTCAGCCTCTGGCAAGCATCATTATATTTTCTGCTTCTATGCATTTGACGATTTTAGATACCTCATATAAGTGGAATCTTGTAGTATTTGTCCTGTGACTGGTATACCTCACTTGATGAACAGATGGGTTGTTTCTATATCTTGGCTGTTGTGAATAATGCTACAATGAACATGGGATTGCAGATATGTCTTCAAGATCTTAATTTCAGTTCTTTTGGACATATACCCAGAAGTGGGATCATATAGTAGTTCAATTTTTAATTTTTTCAGGACACTCCATACTGTTTTCCATAGTGACTGAACCATTCTATATTCCCACCAATAGTGTAAAAGATTTCCAGTTTCTTCATATCCTTGCTAACATGTTTTCTTGTTCTTCTCTTTCTCCTTCCCCCCTGCCCCAGTCTCTCCTCTCCTTCTCCTCTCTCTTCTTCTTCTCCTCCCTCTTCTTCTCCTTCTTCTCTTTTTCTCTCTCCCCTCACCCCTCCCTCTTCTTTTTCTTCTGATAATAGCCATCCTAACAGTTGTGGGGTGATATGTTATTGTGGTATTGATCTGCATTCCCCTGATGATTAGTGATGTCGAGTATCTCTTTATATACCTGGTGGCAATTTTTTTTT
>NW_027759049.1:0-299 GCF_054177405.1 Leptonychotes weddellii
TCTCTTATGGAAAGGGAGTGTTTTGTGTGTGACGGTGCAGGAGGGCTCCCGCCCCAAGCCCCCGCACACCTGCACCTCTCAGGCCCGTTCCTGAGGAGCCGCCCGGGCAGTCAGCCCCTATGGGCACGTGTGGACCCCACTCTGGCCGGCGTGTGCTGAGTCAGGGGACCAGCTGCAGAAGGCTCCATGCTGCCCTATCGCCCTGCACTGCGTAGAAAGCACATTACAGTCGGGGGGGTGAGGTGTTTCTGGGGCCGGGGGGAGGGCGAGGAAGGAATGGGGGCGCAGAGGGGATCTTC
>NW_027759050.1:0-299 GCF_054177405.1 Leptonychotes weddellii
GCAGGAGCCAGCCTGGGTCCATCCAGCCAACTCCTAGTGGGCCTACAATCCTAGCGCTGACCCAGAAAACCTTCCTCCAGCCCCTCAAATGGCACGGAGCGACTTCCCCTCTCTGTTCTGCTCACCATGTACTTGTTGACACCCACACACCTTGATGGGAACCTGGGTCCCTGGACACCGGGACTGCATCTATCTTGGCCTCCCCCCAAACCCCTTGCCTTGCCCAGGGCAGGCACTCAGGAAAGATGACATGAATGGAGGGGCAGGGTTTCAGGGCCCCGCCAACACTGGTGAAGGAT
>NW_027759051.1:0-299 GCF_054177405.1 Leptonychotes weddellii
ACCACCGTGGCAACAACAAAAATCTGTAAGTGGACTTTTTGGCAATAGATGAGCTGGAATTGAATCTGCTTGGCTTGGTTTGAGCCGCATACTCCTCCCGAATCCATGTATTGTGACCAGCAGATTAAATGTTTCTTCACCCAGTTACCCTTCAAGTTGCAAGGGCTGGATTAATCTCATTAAAAATGTGTTTACTGAGGAGGGGGCGGAGCAAGATGGCGGAGGAGTAGGAGACCTGGATTTCGTCTCCTCTCAGGAATTCAGCTGGATAGGGATCAAACCATTCTGAACACCTACAA
>NW_027759052.1:0-299 GCF_054177405.1 Leptonychotes weddellii
CCTAAGAAATGAAATGCTAGAATTATTACAATAAGAATAACAAATAGCAGTGTGAGAAACATTTAAGGAAAAATAAAATGGAATTACAAGCTGAGGAAGTGACAACAGGCAGATGGAGTACAGAACCAGGTAGAACTTTTTGAAGGGAAAACTGTAATTGTTGAAATGAAAAAATTAGGAGCTATGTTAAAAAAGCAGACTGGAGGGGCCCCTGGGTGGCTCAGTCAGTTGAGCATCTGACTCTTGATTTCAGCTCAGGTCGTGATCTTGGGGTCATGAGATCGAGGCCCATGTTGGGC
>NW_027759053.1:0-299 GCF_054177405.1 Leptonychotes weddellii
GCGCTTCCTAGTTTACATCTGATGATGGCAGGAGTTTTCCCCGGCCCGGCTTCTGGCTCTAGAAATCTCAAACCTCATTTCTCCTTTGCTGCCCCGTCCCGCTGGGGTCCTGCCGTCAAGTGACAGGAGGACCACAGGCTCTGTACCTCCATGCCATCATGCCAGTGGTGGTAAGTACGCCTGAAAACGTGTCCCGACCGGGACATCTGTGTTCACGGGGGCTGGAAACGCCCTGGGTTAGAGAGAGAGGGGACCGCAGTCTCCACTGCGCTTAAACGGCTGACCTTTGTGAATTGTGC
>NW_027759054.1:0-299 GCF_054177405.1 Leptonychotes weddellii
TATGAAGGGATAGAATATGACTCTAAAAATGAAAAATAAAAATGTTTTTTAAAAAAAGCATTGATAAGATGTTGGTTGAAAAGGGGAAAAAGAAAAATTAAAAAAAAAAGTTAAAAAAAATTAACTTTGAAAGACTAAAGAATCATGGTAAAAAAGCCATGGATTCTATGTGCAGTATGCCCCTAGCGCTGGAGTTCTGCCATTGTCATTGATCCGTAAACTTGGTCTTGGCTGACTGTTCTTGCTGATCTTCTGGGGGCGGGGCCTGTTGCTGTGGTTCCCAAATGTCTTTGCCGGAG
>NW_027759055.1:0-299 GCF_054177405.1 Leptonychotes weddellii
CCACTGCCCTACTACTCTTGCTCTCCTGCACAGCATCCAATAAACTTCCTGCACTCAAATCTCCATCTTGGCATCTACTTCATGGGGAACTGTGTCTATGACAGCGTCCAAGATCAACCGGACTCTAAGTTGTGCTGTTTCACTGATGCATACTCTTTGTTCTTTTTTTAATTTTTATTTTATTATGTTACGTTAGTCATCATACAATACATCATTAGTTTTTGCTGTGGTGATCCACGCTTCATTGTTTTCGTATAACACCCAGTGCTCCATGCAGTATGTACCCTCCTTAATACCCA
>NW_027759056.1:0-299 GCF_054177405.1 Leptonychotes weddellii
CTTCCTCGTCTGTAAAATGGGGAAACAGGCCCCCCCTTGAGCAGAGAAGTGAGCTCCTGCGGGAAAGGCGCAGGCCCGCCGCTGGCGGCCAGCAGACAGCCAGGAAGTGGCCGCGATCATGACCAGGAGGGCAGCGGGGAGGAAACGCACCTTTCACCCGCTGGGAGGAGAGCGGCTCAGAGGAGAGGCACTTTCCTAGCGCAGGAAGTGATCTAGAAAAGCCACTTGTGTGCACGGTGTGGTCCCAAGGCTGGAGGAAGACCACAAAGCAGTGGCTGGGAAGCTATAGTCGGGTGATG
>NW_027759057.1:0-299 GCF_054177405.1 Leptonychotes weddellii
TCTTTTTGCTTTCCAAATTTCCCCCCAATGAGTTCCTCTTAAGTTTGTAACTGGGAAAATTATTTATAAATAAAAAAACTATGCACGGTTCAGGATATAGAACCATAAATAAATTTGTTGAAGTCACTGCAATCATATTAAGTCATTTTATTTTCTGTTTCTTTGAACTGTTTTATCTCAGTTTGAGGTAGACAAGAAAATTAAAGTATTAGAGGAAAATGGATTTTTAAAAATTATTATTATTTTTAATTTTTTTATTGTTATGTTAATCCCCATACATTACTTCATTAGTTTTAGAT
>NW_027759058.1:0-299 GCF_054177405.1 Leptonychotes weddellii
AAATGCCTCACGAAGTCCCTCCCAATGCTGCCGAGCCGGGGGCGGGGCACTGTGATTTAGGACCAGCGTTGACTGGAATTTTTATAAGTTTTTTTATACGAGGGATAACGGCTCTTTCGAGACAATACCACGGCACAGGAAGGATTTTAAAGATCTTCAGGAATGGGGATTTGATTAGCAATCAGGATGGGCCCCTCTCTGCCTGGGCCAGCTCTAATTTCTTGCATTTATGTGCTTTTTATTGCGTTTACCCTCAGGGGATGGAGCTCCTTCTGATGAGCAAAACTCCTTTTTAAGAC
>NW_027759059.1:0-4152 GCF_054177405.1 Leptonychotes weddellii
GTTGCAAAGTATGTTAGAGTTTTAAATATATTTTGAAAATATTTTACATAAATAATAAATTTATCATGATATATTTATATGGTGTTATTTGGATTTAGAGAAATTAAAAATAATAGTATAAAATAATTATTTTCATTATACCCAATGGAATATAAATATCATATATCCATTGAGTTCTAAATGCCAGAGCAATTTGATATCCTCCAACATACATAAATATGTATAAGTATTTTTTTAAAAAAATTGGTGACCCCAGGATCCAAATGTTAAAAATAATTTCTTCTGGGTTCAATTATATTTATAAATATTGATAGGATTAATATCAATCAAGATAAAACAATTATTTATGCATTTTGATAATTACTGTAAGTGGGAAATATAAATTTTTATGTTAAAGTGGAAAATATACATTTTTGTTAGAAAATTTTTTAGGAGCATCTGAGTGGCTTCAACTCTTGGTTTCAGCTTGTGTCATGATCTCAGGTTTGTGAGATGGAGCCCCTGTTGGGCTCTGCACTCAGCCTGGAGTCTGCTTGAGATTCTGTCTTCCTCTCCCTCTGCCCCTCCCCCCACTCATGCATGTGCTCTCTCTCTCTCTCAAATAAACAAATAAATGAAATCTTTTAAAAAAAGAAATGCCTTTTGGGGCACCTGAGTGGCTCAGCCGTTTAGCGTCTGCCTTCGGCTTAGGTCATGATCCCAGGGTCCTGGGATCGAGCCCCACATAGGGTTCCTTGCTCGGCAGGGAATCCTGCTTCTCCCTCTCCCACTCCCCCTGCTTGTGTTCCCTCTCTTGCTGTCTCTCTCTCTCTGTCAAAAAATAAATAAAAATCTTAAAAAAAAAAAGAAAGAAATGCCTTTTTAATGAGTTGGGTGGGGCTTTTTTTTTTTAGACTTCTTCATATTTTCATGGGTGAATATTACATACTGCTAGTGTGAGAGAGTATTCACCATCAGTTTTATTCCTATTTTTCATCTTCTATATGCAAACACTAAGAAACACGTATGTAAGTAGATGGGTATAGGAGTTTGTTAAACTGTTATCACTCCTTAAAAAATGTTCCTTTTCTATGTTTGAATGCCCAAGGTAGCAAAGTGATCAATCTATTTATTCTTTTGCAAAGTAGGAAGAGGTCAGTTTTATTTATTTATTTATTTATCTATCTATCTATCTATCTATCTATCTATCTATCTATCTATCTGAGAGAGAGAGAGAGCATGAGCAGGGGGAGGGCAGTGAGACAGGGGAGAGAGAGAGAGACTCCTCAAGCAGACTGCTGGCTGAGTGCGGAGCCCCATGAGGGCCTCAATCCCACAACCCCCGACACCATGACCTGAGCCGAAATGAAGAGTCAGACGCTCAACCGACTGAGCCACCCAGGAACCCCGGAAGAGGTCAGTTCTAATAGCAAGTGTGGTTAGAGACGACTGGTATGATACCTTAACCACAGATGCTTGTTTAGGCAGCTCACTTTTAGAACTGACTGTATAAATGGAGGTTGAAAAACTGGAAAATGATGGCTTCCTTGGAAATCCTTCAGGTGCCCCCACAATTTCACCTACCCATGGCTGGGAAGTTCTGACCTTCTCAATATCCACCCGTCCTTCTCTTCATTGTCACTAACAGAATCCTAGTTCTCTTCAGGGATTACTGGACACAGCTCCAATACTCACCTTGCCAGACTACCTTGCGTTATGACCCAATTCTTGCCAATGAAATCTAAGTTGAGTTGCCCGGGAAGGGGGCTGCCCTTGGAGCACTTGTTTTTCTGATAAAATGGGACCAACTCAGCTGGCACATCCCATATGCACTTTCACTTGCCTTCCTTCCTTTCCTTGGAAAGCAAGCATCACCTCGGGAGGTGCAGTGGCCATCTTAACACACGACAGAATAAAAGCCAGAATGGGAGAACCCATTCACTGAGGAGCCTGGGTCTCTGTTGACAAGTCTGGGAGGTTGCACTTGTCCCACACTGCTTACATCCAGGGTGTCATTGCATGAGAAAAATAAGCCCCAATTGTTTAAACCCCTGTTGTCAGGTTTTTTATTTCTTGGCACCAAGTCCTAATGGAAACAAAGGATCATTCTTTCATTCACACCTTGGGGAATACATGATTTATTTTTCTGGCCTCAAAGAACATGCTAAATGCTGCAGGGAATGCTAATGAACTGTTATACAATCACATTTATGCATTATTATAGGCATTTGCTTTTCTGATCTAAATAAGATAAACTTATAAAATAAATGTTTTGAACACCATCAAAAACATCACAAGGTTTTTGTAGGCAATCCTGTCTTTTAATTTTTGTTCTTGGAAATAGTAAGCAGTCAGTAAATATTTCTCCAACAGAGGACTGTAAAAAGGCCAACTCTAACATTATTTTTTAACTTAACAGGGAATTGTAATAAACGTTTGAGAGTGACTTGCAAAAAACTATAAATTTCCAATGTCCCAAATATTGTGATTAATAACTACTTCACGAACAGTTAGAATAGTGTTTGAGTAACTAGGGAACAGTTAGAATAGTGTTTGAGTAACTAGGGAAACATTACCTGAAATGAGAATGGTGATTTGTGACTTGGGGATTTACTACATTTATGAAAATTTATCGGTGAATTTCATCTACTGCTCTCCTAGGTGACAAGTTGCCTGAACATTTCAAATGAATCACAGTAATTATTCATTGAGGAAGTGACTAAAAGTGTTGGGAGAAATCTTAAAAATGGCACAAAAATAACACTCCCAGATATAAAATAAAAATAGCAATATTCCCAAGCACTTTAGATGTATTATATACACCTATCCTTTCAACAACTCTAAGCATGCACGTATTATTACAGACAAAGAAACTGTCTTAAATACAGATGTATTTAAAAACTTGCCTAAGTTCACACAAGCAATGAGGGACAAGGTGGGATTAAAACTGAAGTAGTCAGTTGCACTGATGTTATGGTCGAATCACCTCTTACCGCCAGTAATGATGAGCATTATCAACACCGAATGCAACATAGAGCGTACACAGAGCAGGCAGACTCTGGAGGGAATCCAGTACCTGGAAGGAAGAAATAGCATGGAGTTAGTGTCCCATGTTCTGTGGCTTTTCGGCTGACAGACATCTTACTTACTGGATGTGAGGAGAAAATCCTGGACAGCAAGGGGCACAGAGGGGGACCATTGAATATATACAGTTAGTTTAAGTCTCTGGTTGACCCTTCAAGACTTATGCAAGGGGAAAAAGGAACAGAACTGAGAGGACACTGGACTTAACTTCTTGCTTCAAGTCCAACCAAATTAGTTGCCTATTCAAATAACAGCAACAGTTACTGGGGGGATATAAGGGAACACTCAGTCTCCAGAACATAACATTCGTAACGTCAAGGATACAATTCAGAAGTACTCCGTGTGTGAAGAATCAGGAAGATGTGCCCCACACTCAAGAGAAAAGGCCTCATTCAAATTTGGAATACACACCTGCATAATTATATGACCATGCCGAGTTATCCACCTGTGTACAAGATAAGACATGGAATGGTTAACGAGTGCGTACCAGGAAAATCTTTGCGCCATGGCTGATAGTTTTATGGTACTCCAATTTCCATTCTTACTTTGCCTATCCAAGTGCCAGGCCGGTGCCTAGGTAAGCTGCTTCATGTGCAACATTGACTCTGCCCTTGACTGATACATTTTAACATAGTCCAATATCAAGAGCTTCCCAAAGACTTTATTTGTCCCATAACATCTCTTCTCATTATTCCACTAATCACTTACTTGTGTTCCTTTTAAATGTTCAGCAGAAGGCCTTCCATGAAGACACTGCTACTGATATATAGATTAACAAAATAGGCCCTTATATGGCGGCGAGCATCGATTCCCTGGCCAGCCCCAAGCTTGAGCAGTAGTCTCATGGATAAAAAGGTGATGGTAGTAGAAACTGAGGACCTGCCTGGCCTCAGAAACAGGGACCTACCATTAACAAGAGTCAGTAGTCATTGCTTTTTCTTTTTTTGAAATTTTTTACTGTTATGTTAATCACCATACATTACATCATTAGTTTTTGATGTAGTGTTCCATGATTCATTGTTTGTGCATAACACCCAGTGCTCCATGCAGAGCGTGCCCTCTTTAATACCCATCACCAGGCTAACCCAT
>NW_027759060.1:0-299 GCF_054177405.1 Leptonychotes weddellii
ACAAATCTATTTATGAATATACCTCTATAGCCCTAAATATTTTTTTATTATTTATTATACCTACACTTCTCTGAGATTTTTTACACATGTGCTCAAATATATACGAAACTAGGTGTAAAATGTTTAACTACTTGAAAGCAAATAAGTTACAAATATTCATAAATATGAATAGCTTTATCATTTTAAAGATTTTTTTTTTAATTTATTTATTTGAGACAGCGAGAATGAGAGAGAGAGCACATGAGAGGGGGGAGGGTCAGAGGCAGAAGCAGGCTCCCTGCTGAGCAGGGAGCCCGATG
>NW_027759061.1:0-299 GCF_054177405.1 Leptonychotes weddellii
CTGGTGTTTAGAACAACCACTCTTACGCTGTGTAAAATGACCTCCCAGGATATTTTGCTGTTTTTCCCCAGGTCTGGGTTTGCAGGAAGCCTTAATAAATTTTGCTCTAAATTTTATCTGTTCATATAATTTTAACTGAATCATTTGTTAATGGGAAAACATTCCTCAAATCATCTGTATGTATTCTGTTTGACCTAATGCTCAGCTGTCGCAAATCACTTTTCTGGAGGAGCCTTCCCTGGCCACACTAGCAGAAACAGCGGAAGCTTGCCTCGTTCTCCATTCCTCTAGCTTGCTTT
>NW_027759062.1:0-299 GCF_054177405.1 Leptonychotes weddellii
CTGGTTTTATATATTTTTCATTTATTTAAGTGTAATCCAAGCAAACAGATCTTTGTTGTACTTTGTGGAATTTTTATAACTTTTGAAAGATTTTAATATATTTATTTATCCAGTCCATTTGTTCTAAGCAATGACAAAACAATAGCAGAATTTTTAGTTTTGTAATAGGCTATCCCAGATCTCATAATAGTTTGAAAATTTAACTTTTATTACTAAAATATATTTTTAAGAGAAAAATTCTAAATTTCATAGTCTATTCTGATTGATTCTTTGTAATCATTTTTGGGCTACATAATTTT
>NW_027759063.1:0-299 GCF_054177405.1 Leptonychotes weddellii
TGATTATAGATGTCCGTGACATCCACCAAGTACCTTCTCAGCTAGGTTAGCGTTTGACTGAATAGCTAGATAGTAAATTTAGTCCATGAGACAAAACCAACCTGCCGAGATGAATGCAAACGTCACGTTCATCAGCCTACACGCTGTCCCATAACTGACCGTCCTCATCCTGCAGAAACCAGCTCTTGGCATCTCTTTCAGATGATGTCCTGCTTGCCCCGGCACCCCGCAAGCCCCACAGACACACACACATGCACATGTGTGCAAACACACACGTCTTCTCCTTCTCTTCCCTCTAA
>NW_027759064.1:0-299 GCF_054177405.1 Leptonychotes weddellii
CCTCCCAACCAGACACGGAGCCACCCTCCCAACCAGACAGAGTCACCCTCCCAGCCAGAGACGGAGCCGCCCTCCCAACCAGACGGAGCCACCCTCCCAACCAGAGACAGAGCCACCCTCCCAGCCAGACACGGAGCCACCCTCCCAGCCAGACACGGAACCACCTCTCCCAACCAGACCCAGAGCCACCCTCCCAACCAGACACGGAGCCACCTCTCCCAGAGACTGAGCCAACCACTCCCATCCCAAAGGACCAAAGGGGAGGCAGGTAGAGCAGGTCTGGGGCCCATGCTGGGCAG
>NW_027759065.1:0-299 GCF_054177405.1 Leptonychotes weddellii
CCCTAGTCACATCCCCCCATCTCCAGTTCTGAGATAGTCTTGAAAATCAAAGGCCCAGAAACATGGTGAAAATCCACTAGAGATGGCAGAGCAGGATCAGAACTCCTTCACTGTCTCATTCCAGAAAATGATTATTTAGCTATCCAGTCATTCCCTGGAAGAACCTCCTTGCAAGTCTATCTTTAACTAATCCGACTCTGAGCTCCCTGTGTGAAAGTTTTGCCCCAAGGCATTTGTTTTGGGGTTGTAAATCTTTTCCTTTCTTCTACCTCATTTAAGATACAACTGCATAAAGAAAT
>NW_027759066.1:0-299 GCF_054177405.1 Leptonychotes weddellii
TACTGTGAATTTGAGATCCTAGGCAATCCTGAGATGCACTTTCCCCACGTTATCTTCTCTGTTCTGAAAGCAGCCCTGGGTATGAGCAGGTGCTGGGAGGTCCAGAGAGGACTGTGAGAACCTACCTTGTCCATAACCGGCCAGCACGCAGGTGACCGCTGTGGGCAGACCCAGGCTGTCAGACCTGAGACCCTGCACTGTGGACTCAGGATACAGCATTTGAGGGGAACTGAGGGCATGCACCTTCCTCAGAACCCGGTGCATTCATTGGGCTCTTGCTGGGAGTAAGTACCTGACTT
>NW_027759067.1:0-299 GCF_054177405.1 Leptonychotes weddellii
GTTTCACCAAACTTCCGCTTTAACTCACTGGTGATGTGTTTTACATTATTTATCCACACTAATTTGCCTTGTTTGATCGAGATTTCCTCACGCTTTTGCCCAGAAGGATGTTCTGAATATACAGATATATTATCCTCTCTATCACATTTCCTACTCATTTCTGGTTCTCGAGACTTTTTTTGCAGATGCAAAAGTGGAAGATTAATTTGCTGGGTTTGATTTTCAGATGTCTTTTCTGCCAGGATACATGTTTGTGAAATACCTTTATCCTTAAGTAATCAAGTATGGACAAAGAAAAA
>NW_027759068.1:0-299 GCF_054177405.1 Leptonychotes weddellii
AAAAGCAGGAATGGGGGCACCTAGGTGGCTCAGTCGGTTAAGCGTCTGCCTTTGGCTCAGATCATGATCTCAGGGTCCTGGGATCGAGCCCCGAGTTGGATTCCCTCTTCAGCGGAGAGTAGGCTTCTCCCTCTCCCTCTGCCTCTCCCCCTGCTCATGCTCTCTCAAATAAACAAAATCCTTAAAAAATAAAAAATAATAAAAAAAAAGAAGCAGGACTATCTCCTCTGTCTCTTCCCCCACCCACCCGCCAGTTGCAAAAGACATGGCAAAGGACTCTGCGGTCCCAGATCCAGTTA
>NW_027759069.1:0-299 GCF_054177405.1 Leptonychotes weddellii
GCTCCTTGCTCCGCGGGAAGCCTGCTGCTCCCTCTCCCACTCCCCCTGCTTGTGTTCCCTCTCTCGCTGTCTCTTTCTCTGTCAAAAAAAGATTTTTTTTTTTTTTTTTATAATTACAGTCCTAGGCAAGTTCATCAACTTTTGTAGGCAAATGTGTCTATCAGAAAAACTGATTTCTTGAGATTTCTAGAAGAATTTTGCTGGGGGGAGGTGAGGATAGGCAATTTATATTTGATAGCCACTAAGCTAGTGCCTTTTAAGTTTAATGTGCATATAAATCATCTGTAGATCTTGTTAAA
>NW_027759070.1:0-4152 GCF_054177405.1 Leptonychotes weddellii
CTTCTCCCCCCTGCCCAGGGGACATCTGGCAATGTCTGGAGACATTTCTGATTGTCCCAGTGTGTGGGTGGGGTGTGGTTTGCTCCCAACACTGTAGGTAGAGACCAGGGATGCTGCTAAAATCCTACAACACACATGACAACCCCCACAAGAAAGGATTACCTAGCCCCAAACGTCAATAGTGTGGAAGGTGAGAAACTCGCTCTGGAGGCACAGTTGAGCTGGAGGGTTAGGGTTCTGATCCTGGGACCACTTTGGGCATAGATCATCCCCCCAGCTAAAGACAAGGCTCATGGAAACCCTGGGAAGCTGTGAGCTCACCAAACACCCAGCCCAAGGAGTTCCTCTGGGGAATGTACAAGGTGACCTCAGAAGGAGAGAGATGCGGGGTGCCTAGGTGGCTCAGTTGGTTAAGCATCTGCCTTTGGCTCAGGTCATGATCTTGGGGTCCCTGGGATCGAGACCCGTGTCGGGCTCCCTGCTCAGCGGGGGAATCTGCTTCTTCCTCTCCCTCTGCCACTCCCCCAGCTCATGTTCTCTCTCTCTTTCAAATAAATAAATAAAATCTTAAAAAAGAGAGAGAGAGATGCAAAGCCAGGTGACTTACCTCTGTTTGAAGTCAGCATAGAGGATCCGGCTGGGGAACCCTTTCCTGCAAATCCGGATGCCCTCGAGGACCCCGTTACAGCGTAGTTGTTGCATGACCAAGTAGTGGTCCATCACGCCTGGGGAGAGAGTGTCCCGGGGATATGTCGGTGGCTTTTTCATTGTCTTTGACGGTCTGGCCACTGAGAGACACGCCAATATACCTAGACTTGAGTGGATAAAGTTAGTGCCAACTCTAAGATGGAGGGGCTGGGAGAGCCTGGAGCCTATCTATAGTCTCACAGTAGAAATAATCCCAACCTCCTGGGGACACTCGAGCATCCCATTCTTACGGGCTAAAAGCCAAAATATTGATCTTTACCCTGTTCGTGACCCTTGAGACTTAGCTAGGCTGGAATGAGCATGGGTACCCTCTGGACTTCCCATTAGATAACGTGATGTGCCCTTCTCTACTCAAGGTCAGGGCAGTAGCATCTGCAGGCTGTGACTTTAGTGGGAGCAGAGAAACAGAGAGAAGGACAGCTATGCTTTAGAGGGTGCAGGGAGTTGAATGCAGAGCAGTTATCTGCTAGCTGCTGAGCATGAGCTCTGGGAAGGCGTGTGGGGGGGGGCGCTAATGCTGGGAGGAAGAAGAGGAGCCATAGGGACAAGCTCTTATCAGGGATTCTCTTGGGTCAGGCACAAATCAAATGGGCACTGGGAAAATTCTGTACTGGGGCTGTGTGAGGGGTTAGGAGCCATCTTATGGCTGCATAATGGCTTTTCCTTGTGGGTTCCCTAGGTTGCTGGGGAGAGGGAGGGCTAAAGCTGTCTCTGATGAACCTTCTGGAAACTGCTAGAAGGCTCACAGCTTTCCTTGGTGGCTGGGAGGAGAGATGACTACTCATTTACACAATTTTCAAGGTTCTGCTGGAGCTGTGCCGTCTGATACAATAGTTTCTGGCCACATGTGGTTATTTAAATTTAAATTCATTAAAATGAAAAGTTCATTTTCCTAGCTGCACCAGCGGCATGTCACGTACCCAGTGGCTAACGTACTGGATGGCACAGACGTGCAACATTTCCATCGTTCCAGAAGATTCTACTGGCCAGCGATTCTCTCGAGGAAGGAGTGGTTAAGACCCAGGAGAATCATATCAGACACTCAGAGGACCTTTCGTGGGAGTGAACCTGACGGATCACCAAGTCCAGCTCCCAGTACTTCTCGGATGAGGATTTTGAGGGGCTCCGATGCTGGTTTTGGCATTTGCTAGCTGTGTGCCCCCATTTCCTGGAGAGGTGAGGGCCCTGCCGCCTAGTCGCAGAGCTGAGACTGGGCTCCCTCCTTCTCGGGGGCCCCTGCTGTCGCTGCAGGCTCAGAACTGGCTTGACTTCTCCCAGGGCTCTCCCCGTGTCCCTCCCAACCCAGGCAGAGACGGTGTCTGGAAAGCCTGTAAAGACAATCCTCTCTCCCCTCTGACCTGTGTGCAAAACTTCTAAAAGTCCCCTGAGCTATTGCCTTATCTTTCTCACGTTACCGTCGCTAAAGAATTTTCTCTTTATCCCTCATTCGTCTCCTCCAACAAATTCCTTTCTCCTGCCATCTCAGCTTCGGGGGCATTTGCGTGAATCAGTGTGTCTTACGGTCTGTATTTTATGATGCTTTGGCAACTTGGGGCCTTGGCGGAGCCCGAGAGACTGCCCCCGAGAGCCAGTTCCTAGGGTGGCAGACTGCTCCCCTGGAAGCACACATCTCACCCCCCGCAAGCTAACCAACCCAAAGCCCATGTCTCCCAACCATTGTCTCATCAGGCTGCTGCCACGCTCAGGCCAGGCACCAGACAACCAGGGCAGCCCCCACACCTTGGGGCCTGCTGAAATGATCCAAACTAGCCCCTCTTAACCTGCTCAGCCTGCTCGCCCATTCCTCCCTACGCTTTCCCCTCGATCCCCTTGCTCGAGCGGCCACCATCCACCATGCATTGAGTGTGCCAGCCATTTGATCCAGGACCAGGACTCCAGCCCCAGCTCCGGACGCCCTGGGGCAGGCCCTTCAATCTCCGCAGTATCAACTCCCTCTTCTAGAAAATGAAGAGGCCCCACTAGGTCCTTTCCAAAGCCTCGCCCATGTTCCTATCGTAGGGTCTTCGTCTATTCTCAGAAATAAGAAAGAAAACAGAGAGGGACCAGAACGAAGGAGAAGCAAAATCCACAGGAAGGGATGGAGATTTCATCACAATTCACCTTCCAAGAGAAAAAGGAAACCGGTGGATTGCCCAGACCCCTGGGGGCCCCTAGAGGTAGAGGTTGCACCCAGCGAGGGGCCATCCATCCCCTGTCACCTGATCCTTGCAGGCAGGTGCTTTATGGACGGCCCATTTGATTTGTGCAGACATGTGCTCAAAAACGATAATGGAAATCCGCTTTCTTTGTGACAAGACAGCTACACACGAGCCAACAATTTCGTTCGATGCGTAACCAGAGAAACAGCTCTGTTCCAACCCTGGAGGAGAAATGGGCTGTGCTGGGCGCACTGGGAGGGAGGGGTGCAGCCTGCAAAGACAACGAGGGTCCAAACAGGGCGCTGGCTGGTTTTTGCCTTTGACTTATTCACGGAAGATGGATCCCACTACACATAGCAGCCATGGTCGTTTGGAGAATTAAAATGCCCGGTTTTCAGTAATAATAGTAATACAAATAAATATCGTAAGAATTAATAATGTAATTATACTGTAATAATATCACAAGCAATTAATCTTTAATGTAATAATAAAATTATTTCCCCACGATGTTATAATTTCTCTCATGGTTATTATCATACATAACATTATTACATAATTCTTCTTCTTCTTGTAATTATACTAATAACAATTATTAGTATTATCATTGACAGCCATACACTGGGCGTTCACAAGGCACTTAGTCCTGCTTGAAATGCTTGACATGCACTCACTCAAGCGATCCTCACAACCACCCCGTAAAGCAGGTTGAGTGAATTAATATTTACAGTTTATAAGCGCTCATTAAATAAATAAGTGAATAGCTGAGTGCATGCATGAAATGCCACTTTAATCTTCATTTTATAGCCCAGAAAGCTAGAGTATGCAGCTAAGGGTCCCACGGGCAGTAACAGACGGAGATGGGTTTTTTTTTTTTCCTTTCGGCCTCTGAATCCCTTCTCACATTGCAGAGGCAGGATGCTTACTCATGTTTGGGATAGATAATTCTATCAGCTGTAAGTGAGCTGCCTCTGAGTCAGAGCTCCGTGTGACTGTGTGTTCTTCTCTTGGGACAAACGGCACTGAGATGCTGCTACCCTCGAAGAATATTTCTGAATCGGGGACTGAGTGTCGGTTAAGGATCTACTATACTGTGCATTGTTCTAAGATCTACAGTTCTCAGTTTTCCCATCTGTAAAATGGGGAGAACTATACTCACCTCACTATTAGAAGCAGTAGAGATGATAGGGTGACGGTATACCATATAGGCTCGGGAAACAGGTGTTTTAACTGTGGAATACTCGAGATGCAGTCGTGCTCTTTCAGGGAACGGAGTCACAGAACCCTT
>NW_027759071.1:0-299 GCF_054177405.1 Leptonychotes weddellii
AGATTATTCTGGCCTCATAAAATATATTGGGATGAATCCCTTCCCCCTTATTTTCCAAAAAGTTTTGTGTAAGATGTTTTTTCTTTTATTTTTTTTTTCTTTTTTATTTTTTTAGATTTTATTTATTTATTCATGAGAGACAGAGAGAGAGAGAGAGGCAGAGGGAGAAGCAGGCTCCCAAGGAGCAGGGAGCCCGATGTGGTACTCGATCCCAGGACGCTGGGATCATGACCTGAGCTGAAGGCAGACGCTCAACCATCTGAGCCACCCAGGCGCCCCAGATGTTTTTTCTTTTAAAT
>NW_027759072.1:0-299 GCF_054177405.1 Leptonychotes weddellii
AGGACGGCCTGACTGTGGCCCGAGGGTCCCAGCGAGCTGGAAGGGACAGACTTCATGGGGCCGCCTCACTCCTGGCCGCTTGCCTCCGTGCTGGCCTGCGGCCGTGGAGGGGGCAGGGTTCGGAAGCGCGATGGGAAACGAGGAGAAAAATCGAGAAGAGGTGAGTGGTGGGGGAATGACCACCACATCTGCTCTTAGAGGGTTTTCGGTGAAGTTCACATACTCTGTGGAAGTGAGCAAACGTCCCATGGAGGCCACAGCTGGAGCCTTAGCTACTGCCGTGAGCCGAACTGTCTCCC
>NW_027759073.1:0-299 GCF_054177405.1 Leptonychotes weddellii
GTATAATACACACATATTTTAAAATTCAATAAAAAAGGTGGAAAAAATGGGCAAAAGGCACAGAAAGGCATTTAACAGAAGAGAAACCATGAATGTCCAATAAACAGGTAAACAAGCTCAATCATTTATAATTAGGGGAATACAAGTTAAACCAGAATGAGATAATATTTTAGAGCCCCCAGATTGATAGAACATTTTTAAAACATGTTGGTGAAGGTATGGTGAAGTCTTATACACTGCTGGTGGGAGTATAAATTACTCCATCCTCTTTTAGAAATATTTTGGCATTATCTAGTAAA
>NW_027759074.1:0-299 GCF_054177405.1 Leptonychotes weddellii
CTGATTCCATAATTCTTATACTTACTACTTTTTCAGAATTTCTCAAATAGCCTCAGACTGTACTCACTAGTGCATTTTCTTAATCATACATCATGACTCAGTTTTTTTTTTTTTTTTAAAGATTTTATTTATTTATTTGAGAGAGAGAGAATGAGAGACAGAGAGCACGAGAGGGAAGAGGGCAGAGGGAGAAGCAGACCCCCTGCTGAGCAGGGAGCCCGATGTGGGACTCGATCCTGGGACTCCAGGATCATGACCTGAGCCGAAGGCAGTCGCTTAACCAACTGAGCCACCCAGGC
>NW_027759075.1:0-299 GCF_054177405.1 Leptonychotes weddellii
GGGACAGAGAGAGCCTAAGAGTAGCAAGGGTGACTGAATGAGCACAGAGATGTAAATGAGGACATGCTTAGAGGCTGAAGGAGACCAACAGCTGATGCATGGAAAAGAGAGTAGAAAATAAAAGCTGTTCTAGCTATTATCTGCACACCATACACACACTGTGATTAGGACTATATCTCATATATATTTACTTTGTTGGATTTAGATTTAGTATAAAATGTGTAGGTAAGAATTTTATTGACAATGTCCTCTAATAAATGGGGTTGGAAAAAAATCTTTTTATACATCTTCCTCCGGAA
>NW_027759076.1:0-299 GCF_054177405.1 Leptonychotes weddellii
AAAGGGCTAGTATCCAAAATCTATAAAGAACTTGTCAAACTCAACACCCAAAGAACAAACCATCCAATCAAGAAATGGGCAGAAGGCATGAACAGACATTTCTCCAAAGAAGACGTCCAAATGGCCAACAGACACATGAAGAAATGATCAACATTACTTAACATCCGGGAAATACAAATCAAAACCACAATGAGATACCACCTCACCCTAGTCAGAATAGCTAAAATTAACAAGTCAGGAAATAATAGATGTTGGCAAGGATGCAGAGAAAGGGGAACCCTCCTACACTGTTGGTGGGA
>NW_027759077.1:0-299 GCF_054177405.1 Leptonychotes weddellii
TAAAAACAACTTGATCATGTGCAGTTTGCATTGTCCAAGGAGAGATGCAAAGTGAATCAAGCTCTTAGAAATCACTTTCCCTGCCTTCATGCCTTCCCACCCCGAAAGTCTCCATCAATGAAACAAATGGTACTCAAAGTTCCAAATCACCTGGCCCTCCTCCGGCCAACACCTCATCCTGCTTTAAAAAAAAAAAAAAGGCACAGAGAACAAAAACCCTAACATCTCTGACAAAAACTGCAGAAAAGTGATGTTTGCTTGCTAGATTGGCACTGTCTTCTTTTCTAACACTGGATTCA
>NW_027759078.1:0-299 GCF_054177405.1 Leptonychotes weddellii
CTCTAGCTGCTCCCTCTCCGGGGGCTCCCTAGTGTGGGCTCTGCTCCCCGCCCCCAACCCCCTGGGACTCCCAGACCCTGGCACAAGGATCCTAAGGCTTCAAATGGGTGGGGGCTTGGAACCTGCATTTCAAGGAGACCCGGGGGTTCCGAGAGGCCACCCTGCTTCTGCCCAGGCCTGGGTGCGAGCCCTGCTCCAGTGCCCAGCACAGGAGACGCTGGGCAAGCCCCTCCCCTTCTCCAAGCCTCCCCGTCTGTCTGTGGGTGGGGGCAACCTCCTGCTCCCAGGCTCCGACTGAA
>NW_027759079.1:0-299 GCF_054177405.1 Leptonychotes weddellii
AGGGCGGCTTCAGGCCCCGCCCACCATGTGCGGCAAACCAAGACACCTCCGTGAATGCCAACAGCAAGGGCGCTACCCCGGGACACTCCCCCGGGGCCCCCTGGAAGAGGTTAGATACCAAGAGCCTGCACTCAGTCGGGGCCTAATGTCTCTGGAATCGCAGCATTCTAGAATCAAAGCATCTGTAAGCAGAACTGAGCCCCAGGCCTCTGCTCCAGGCTGCCCAGGGCAGAGATCTTGCAAGTGACCCTCTGGACCTACCCAGGGCCTCAGCCAAAATGCTCCTGGAGCCCTTGACA
>NW_027759080.1:0-299 GCF_054177405.1 Leptonychotes weddellii
CTTGCTGCCTCTGGGCGCCTGACCCTCTGTGTGGGAGCCTCAGGGGGCTTCTTTCCACCTGGGCCCGGCAGCTGGAGTGGGGTGGAGGCCCTGCGGCCATGGGGCCTCTAACTTGTCTCCACTGGGCCTGTAGGTGACAGTGGGACACCACGGGTCCTCGGTCGTCACACCAGGTATGGGCACACCATGTCACTTTGCCTCCTTCCTGGAGTCCCACCCTAGGTGCAGTGTCCCCCTGCCTCCCAGCCACACCCCTGCTCCATCCCCCAGAAGGGGAAGGGGTTGCTGGTGAGCAGGGC
>NW_027759081.1:0-5669 GCF_054177405.1 Leptonychotes weddellii
CGAAAACGATGGATCATGAATCACCACATCAAAAACCAATGATGTATTGTATGTTGATTAACATAACATAATAATATTTAAAAAATAAATAAATAAAGCAGCGCCTGGGTGGCTCAGTTGGTTAAGCGACTGCCTTCGGCTCAGGTCATGATCCTGGAGTCCCTGGATCGAGTCCCACATCGGGCTCCCTGCTCGGCAGGGAGTCTGCTTCTCCCTCTGACCTTCCCCCCTCTCATGTGCTCTCTCTCATTCTCTCTCTCTCAAATAAATAAATAAAATCTTTAAAAATAAATAAATAAATAAATAAATAAAAATTTAAAAAGGGGCTAAAAAAGAACCTGTGATATATACAATGGAATATTATGCAGCCATCAAAAGGAATGAAATGTTGCCATTTGCAACGACGTGGATGGAACTGGTTCATATTATGATGAGTGAAATAAGTCAATTGGAGAAAGACATATATCATATGATCTCGCTGATATGAGGAATTCTTTTTTTTTTTTTTTGATGATATGAGGAATTCTTAATCTCAGGAAACAAACTGAGGTTGCTGAGTGGTGGGGGTTGGGAGGGTAGGGGTGGCTGGGTGATAGACATTGAGGAGCGTATGTGCTATGGTGATTTCTGTGAATTGTGTAAGGCTGTTGAATCGCAGCCCTACCTCTGAAACAAATAATTCATTATATGTTAAAAACAAAAAAGAAGAAGATAGGAGGAACGGAAGAATGAAGGGGAGGAATCGGAGGGGGAGACGAACCATGAGAGACTATGGACTCTCAGAACCAAACTGAGGGTTCTGAGGGGGAGGGGAGTGGGAGGATGGGTTAGCCTGGTGATGGGTATTAAAGAGGGCACATACTGAATGGAGTACTGGCTTTTATACGCAAGCAATGAATCATGGAATACTACATTAAAAACTAATGATGTAGTGTATGGTGATTAACATAACATAATAAGAAAAAAAGAGGTAAAGAAATTAGAAAAAAAAAAAACAAATTAAAGTGAAAACACAACATTCCAAAATCTTTGACCTACCCCAAAAAAGCAAACAACAAACAAAAATATCAAATAAAGAATCTAATCTTACAGCTAAAGGAAATAGAAAAAGAACAAACAAAGCCCACATTGAGTAGTAGAACAGAATAACGAGGATCAGAGCAAAAATAAATAATGTAGAGACTAAAAACAAAATAGAAAAAAAATCATTGAAATCAACAGTAGGTTCTATAAAAAGATAAACAACATTGATACACTTTACCAGACTCATCAAGACAACTACAAAACAAGGACCCAAATACATAACATCAGAGATGAGGAGAAATAACAACTGATATCATGAAATACAAAGTATTATAAAATCATACTATGAAAAAATATATGCCAACAAAGTGGACAACCTATAAGAAATGGATAAATTGCTAGAAACATACAATCTTCCATTACTGAATCGGGAAGGAATAGAAATTCTGAATAGACTGATTAAAAGCAATTGAGAGCACTTGGTGTTACATTCAGTTAATGAATCATTGAACACTACATCAAAAACTAATGATGTACTATATGTTGGCTAATTGAATTTAAATTATAAAAAGAAAATGTTATATCCATCCAAAAAAAGATGTTAACTGGTATTTATCATTAACTCTAGCATGCACATATGTAGTAGCCATATTTTCATAACTCAAATTTGAAAATTAATCTACCAATGAATTGCTGTACCAAGCAACTAGAACTTTCTTGGAGACTAACTTCTGTACAGAAGGAATATTCAATCCTTCTAAAATTATGGAAAACAAATGCTGTGGTTATGATTTGATATCAATAATGCTTTAGCTTTTATATTGCATCTATATTTATAGTGTTACAAAATTATAAGTAATTGAAGTATAATTACTCACACTTGGGAAAGTAATTGAAGTATAATTCCTCATATTGGGAAATTATTTGAAAACAATATGTAGCATCTTCTATCTTCTCTCTGAAAATGTATAGTGTCAGTCAGTTAAATAGTAGTATAATAAACTGGTTTTCTCTGTGGAAAGGCCATCACTCAACCAACTCAGAGTTCACACTTATTAGCAAATATCCATTTGGACATTACCACCTAGTGTCCTCAAACAAATTATCTAACCTGTTGGTGCCTTAGTTTCTTTCTCTGTAAAATGAGATAATATGAATACCTGCCCTATAGTCAAGAATACTATGGTGTACACTAAAAAATTGCTAAGAGGTTGATCTCATAATAAGTGTTCCTACCACAATTAAATAAATTTAACAACAACAACCACTACAACAACAAAAATAATATCTGCTTCAAAGAGTTTAATAAGTTTGAATAAGTTAATATATATAACATCATTAAAACAGTGACTGACATATAATGTAAAATAAATAAACAAATAAATAAAATATTCAATAAAAAAACAGTGTATTTGTGAATAACAATGCAACCTTCTCCACCTAACCCATGCTGGTTTATTCCTAGATTTAGTAATTTCTTTATTATTTTTTAAGATTTTATTTATTTATTTGACAGAGAGAGAGCAAAAGTGGGTGGGGCAGCAGGCAGAGGAAAGAGAGAGAAGCAGGCTCCCCACTGAGCAGAGAGCCCAACATGGGACTTGATCCCAGGACCCCGGGATCAAAGGCAGATGCTTAACTGAATGAGCCATGCAAGTGCCCCAATTAGGTAATAATTTCAATCATAGTCCTTCATGTCCTTTGATGTAAGAACACTGAGGGCTTGTTTTCATTGGATAAAAATTACTGCTCTGGCCAAATGCTGGTTGAATCATGAGCACAAACACATGAACATATTTTGAAGTTTGTACATTTTAACTACTTCAGTGCACAGCTACTTATGTAACACTGTAAGCAAGTGCATGTGAGTGACAAAAACTCTTCCATTTTTACATTCTAGATAAAAAAAAAATTGGAGCACCAAATGTTCCTCTATGTCTACTAATTCTGAGGATCATGTACTATATATAATATAATAAATATAAGTTGATGAAGATTTTCCAGCTGAAGAGTTCTCATAGATCCTTATTAGTATAAGCTATGGAAAATTGTATTTTGAACACTTTATTTAAAAAAATAATTCAACATTCTAAAACATTTTATCTCAGCTTTTTTCCTGAGATAGAGTTAAAAATTCATCTTTGAAAAAATACAGATCCATAAAACATTTTGTTTTGTTTTGCTCCATTTTGTTTCCCATGCATACAGTATTTTAAATGGAATCATCAAATGTGTGTGTCATGATGGTCCAACAAATTGAGAGGTGATATACACACTATTCAAATATTTTGGAAGTTAAAGAGTGTAAATATCTTATGTATTTCATTTGACTGCAACAAAAATATTGTAAACTAATTTTCCAACATTGTTTTCCAAAATAATGCAAGATCCTTATTTTCTAGTCATGAAAGAATCGAGTGTGTCAAGAAAAAAAAGGGAATGTCTCCTTTTGAAACCTGATAATTCACAAGTTGTCACAGCTAATTGGAAACTGGTAAACATGCAACTAAGTTTGTGGTTTTATGGAACAGACTCAACAAGGCCCAGCTTACACCCCAAAAGCCCATAATTCCACTTGGAATGGTCCATTCCACTTAGATCAACACTATCCAGCTTATCATCCTCGCTCACCTGGTCTCCAACCAATTGTTGCTCTTCTGCAATTGATTTCCACTGATTTAACTTTTCTACAATCCAAGTGTGGTCATTTTATTATCATTTGTAAATACCTAGGTCACAAAAGGGCAAGCAATGAGGCTATAAAGTGAACCAGGAAGGAGGTGCTATTGGGACATTTCTCTCCTGCTTGGTCAACCACCTGAACTTTGTTCATGGTGTTCCTTTTCTGTGGCATCATGTCCTTGCCCCTTTAGCAAGAGCCCTGGTCATAGCCTCCTCTACTCATAGGAAGGTAGCATCTAGTCACCATTCAACACTGAGATCTAGGATCTCCTTTCAGCCTCTTTGTTTGGCTGAATTTGCATGTCTCTGCTCTTTCAGGTAGAACTGGTGTGTCCTTATGAGCTGCACCCTTTCCACATGAGCCTCAAAATAATTTATGCATTTTATTACAAGTATTTGCACAAACTACACCTACAGATCAAATTCCTTAGGGGCAGTAGACATTTGTTATTTATGTTAAATTCAGTTAGCTATTAGTTATTGTTTTTTATTACAATGTAGCATAATACATGTTTTTTTGAATAAATGAAGGACTGAATGTTTAATGGTCTTCCTCTGCTTCTTTGTACAATAAGTGACATCCTTCAAATCTGAGCTCTGATACCACCTTATTCTGGAAAGCTTCCCTAAGCCCTCCTTCTTGGGGTCAATGTTTTTCCCACAGTACTTTCTACCACAATGTACTAATCATTTAAGAGAGGTAACAGCCACTGGATGTCTTCAGGTTTAGAACCTAAAGAACAAAATTGCCCTAATTAAACACAGGCCAACAACTGGATTGTTGCAGTAATGATCAGCCATGTTAACATGTGAATGATTTCCAAGGTTTGTCACTCACACTGCTACCATGAAGCAAGGACAAATTTTTAAAATAGCCAAATTTTGATACTTAATGTTTTATTCCTAAATGATTTCAAATTTACAGAAAATTAGTATGAATAGTAGAATTAGTATGAATTAATAATAGTACAATAAAGAATTAATATGCCTTTTACCTAGATTCATGTATTAACATTATACCCCATTTGATTTATCATCTCTCCATCTCTCTGTCTCTTATCAGTTGCACACCTTATGATCTCTGTTTCTAAATACCTTGTTACGTATTTCTTATGAATACAAGTATTTTCTCACAGAATTACAGTGCAGTTATAAACTTCAGAAATACGTAACATGGGCAGAATACAATTGTACAAATATTTTGAATGAAGAAATGTAAAAATGAATAGCTTTCCAGTACAAGGAAAAAGTTCCACCAAAAGGGAGTAATAGGTGATGACACATGGTATGAGAATCTGAAGAAATACATTGGCATGGGATCCTAAAGTTTTAATTTGTAGAGTGAAGGAAAAGAAACAGTACAATTTTTTTTCTACTTTATACTTTCCTGTAAGACAGATCCCACATTCAACATTTTTTTTAGAGCCCTTGTGACATCCTTATTTCTAAGACTATAAATTAAAGGGTTTAGAACAGGAGTGAGTATAGTATAAAAGACAGATACAATCATGTCCTCCTCAGGGGTGTGGTAGGAGGTGGGAAGCATGTAGGTATAGATGGAAGCACCATAGAAGAGGATGACCACCATCATGTGGGAAGAACAAGTGGCAAAGGCCTTCTTCCATCCCTCTGCTGAGTTCATCCTGTGGATGGTGAAGAGGATGAAAGAATAGGAGCTTGAAATGACTGTCACAGGGATGAGGAGCATGAGGACACAACACAGGTACATGAGTGTCTCATAGAGGGAAGTGTCTGAGCAGGAAATCTTCATTACAGCAGGGACCTCACAGAAGAAATGGTGAATCACCCGGGATCTGCAGAAGGGGAAGGTCATGGTGACGGGTGTGAGCATAAATCCATCCACAGATCCCAGAAGCCAGGAGGAAGACACCAAGAGGAGACACACCCTATGGTTCATGAGGATAGGATAACGGAGTGGATGGCAGATGGCCACATAGCGGTCA
>NW_027759081.1:5769-14014 GCF_054177405.1 Leptonychotes weddellii
CAAGGAGAGTTGTGGAGTTAATAGATCACTCATGGGATACCACCTGAAATAAAATTTTAGTGAGCTTGTGTGTGTATGTTCATGTTTATACAAAGCAACCCCATGTGCTAATAAAGGGAAATTCCAAGGACCTGTAAATTGTAGGATTATAAATTACCTGAAATTGAACTAAGGTACTAGAAATTTAGGAATTCACACAAGAAAAAATATTGGTACCTTAGGGACACCTCTGTGGCTCAGTCCAGGAAGCCTCCAACTCTTGACCAGGGCATGATCTCAGGGTCTGAGACTGAGCCCTACACTAGGATCAACACTCAGCAGGGAGTCTGCTTGAGATTCTCTTTCTCCCTCTCCCTCTGCACCTCTTCCTTGCTCTCTTTCTCTCTCTGCAAAAATATAAATAAATCTTTAAAAAAATATTGGTACCTTAATGATTCCACTACTGGGTATGCATTTCCCCAAATAAAGCAAAAACACTAATATGTGGACATTTGTGTTTATTTCAATTTTTTATCAAATCTTCACATGACTTTTTTAAAGTTTTTATTTAAATTTCAGTTAGTTAACATACAGTGTAATATTGGTTTCAGGTACACAATACAGTGATTCAACACTTCCATAAAACACCTGGTGCCTATCATAATATGTGAACTCCTTAATCCCCATCACCTATTTAATCCATCCCCCTCCCCCATCTCTTTGGTAACCATCAGTTTCTTCTCTTTAGTTGTCTCTCTCTCTTTTTTTCCCCCTTTGCTTGTTTGTTTTGTTTATTAAGTTCCACATATAAGTGAGATCATATGGCATTTGTCTTTCTCTGATTGACTTATTTTGCTTAGCATTATACTCTCTAGCTCCATCCATGACAATGCAAAAGGCAAGATTGCATTCACTCATATATTTATATATGCACCCTTATTCTTATCACAACATTATTCACAATTGTCAAGATACAGAAACATTCCAGCTGTCCATCAATAGATGAATGTATAAGGAAGGAGTGGTATGTATGTGTGTTTGTATATTCCATACAAACAATGGAATATTATGCAGCCATAAATTCCATAACATTGTGCCCTTTGTGGCAACATGGATGGGCTTGGAAGGTATTATGTTAAGTAAGTCGGACTGAGAAAAACAAATATCACATGACCTCACTCCCATATGTGGAATGTAAAAACAGAAATGAATGAATAAATGAAATGCAGAACCAGATGTGTAAATACAGAGAAGAAACTGTTGGTTGCCAGAGAAGAAAGTGGAAGAGCAGTGACAAAATGGGTGAAAAAGAATGGGAGATACTGTTATGGAATAAATAAGTCACAGGAATAAAAGGCTCAGCATAAGGAATATAGTCCATTAAGTTGTATCTTTTGTTTTATTTTTGTATTTATTTCTTTTATTCATTTTTATTTATTTCATTATTTTTTTAAAATTTGAGTATAGTTTACAATGTTCCATTAACAAGTTTATACACTATGCTATGTTCATCACAAACACAGCTACCATCTGTCCCATTATATTACTATTATAATATCATTGACCATATTTCTTATGTTCTCCTTCTTATTCCTGTGACTTATCATTCCATTATTTGGGGCCTGTATCTCCTCCCCTTCACCCATTTTGCCCACTATTCATCACCCTGATAATGTTTCATGACAGATGGTAGCTACATTTGTTGTGAGCACATAATAACTTAAACTTGTGAATCACTATGTTGTAAACAAAACTAATGGAACACTATCAAGTGTATTCAAATAAAAACATTTTTAAAAGGATATTGGTAGTGGGAGGGAGGCAAGATGGCAGAAGAGTAGAGGATCTCATTTCATCTGGTCCCTTGAATTTAGCTAGATAACTATCAACCATTCTGAACACCTATGATTTCAGCCGGAGATGTTTAAGAAAGGAATTGCTGGAATTCTACAAATAGCAAAGAGACCACTTGTTGTAAGTTAGGAGGTGTGGAGAAGTGAATTTGAGGTGATATTTGGATGATAAACTCTCGGGGGAGGGAGCCTCCATAAGCCAGCTACCAGAAAGTGATATAGGCCCAGAATGCAAAATCAGAATTTTCAGAAGTCTTCTCCAGTAAGAGACATCCCTGCCTGAAATGTGCTCTGGTGGTGAAGCAGTGAAGAATCTTAGGTGGGAGGGTCTGGTTTCAGGAAACCCAGGATCACAGAAAGAAGGGGGGTGCCTGAGTCAGCAGAGTTCCCAAGCATTTGAGCAGGGAAACAGGCTATGGTCAGCGAGACTGGGAGGGGGATCTCAGCTCCATTTGCCATAAACCACAAACCGCAGCACAATTGGGTGACTGCTCTCCATGTGGGGGCCCTGCGAAGGACAGAAATGTCGGGACCCTCCACCTTCCCCCAGGAGGATTGGTGCAGACACACACTTAGCACACACAAAAGTGAAGACTGCTTATCCCTGGGGATTTACTGGAAAGAGGGGGCTGCCATCTTTCAGCTCTGGGGCTGGAGATCAGTCTGGCCACTTTTATTTTCATCCTCTAAAGAGGCAAAGAAAGCCTTAGGGAACAAAAGCCCTGAGCAACAACTAATGGACCAGGAGAGGAGACTTCAAGATATCACTGATACCATAAAGATAAACAATATTGGAATTATTGGAGTCCCAGAGAAAGAACAAAGAGAGAGAAAGATAGAAGGTATACTTGAGCAAATCATAGCTGAGAACTTCCCTAATCTGGGGAAGGAAATAAGCATTCATGTCCAAGAGGTAGAGAGAACACCCATAAAATAAACAAAAACAGATCAATACCCCTACATATAATACTTAAGCTTGCAAATTTCAGAGATAAAGAGAAAATCAATATTCAATAAACAGTGCCTGGAAAATTGGACAGCCACATGCAGAATGAAACTGCACCATTTTCTTACAACATAGATAAAGATAAACTCAAAATGGATGGAAGACCTAATGTGAGACAAGAATTCATCAAAATCCTAGAGAAGAACACAGGCAGCAACCACTTCAATCTCAGCCACAGCAACTTCTTCCTAGACACATCTCCAAAGGCGAGAGAAACAAAAGCAAAAATGAACTATTGGGACTTCACCAATATAAAAACTTCTGCACAGCAAAGAAAACAGTCAACAAAATTAAAAGGCAACCTATGGAATAGGAGAAGATATTGCCAGTGACATATCAGATAAAAGGCTAGTTTCCAAGATCTATAAAGAACTTCTCAAACTCAACACCCAAAAAACAAATAATCCAGTAAAGAAATGGGCAGAAGACATGAACAGACAAAGAAGACATATAAATGGCCAACAGACACATGAAAAATTGCTCCACATCACTAGCCATCAGGGAAATCCAAATCAAAACCACAATGAGATACCACCTCACACCAGTCAGAATGGCTAAAATTAATAACTCAGGAAACACAGATGTTGGGGAGGAAGAAGAGAAAGAGGAAATCCTCTTAAACTGTTGGTGGGAATGCAAATTGGTGCAGCCACTCTGGAGAACAGTGTGGAGGTTCTTTAAAATTTAAAAAAAAAGGTACCCTAAGACCCAGCAATTGCACTACTAGGTATTTACCCCAAATATACAAATGTAGTGATCCAAAGGGGCACCTGCACCACAATATTCATAGCAGCAGTGCCCATAATAGCTAAACAGTGGAAAGAGCTGAGATGTACGTCAACAGACGAATTGATAAAGTAGATGTGGTACATATATACAATGGAATATTAGATCTGATGGAATATTCATCAGAAAGGATGAATACTTACTATTTACTTTGACATGGATGGGACTGGAGGGTATTATTATGCTGAGCAAAATAAGTCAGTCAGAGAAACACAGTTATCATATGGTCTCACTTATATGAGCAGTATAAGAAACAGCACAGAGGATCACAGGGGAAGGGAGGGAAAACTGAATGGGAAATCATCAGAGAGGGAGACAAACCATGAGAGACTCTTAACTATAGGAAACAAACTGAGGGTTGCTGGAAGGGAGGTGGGTGGGGGATGGGGTAATTGTGTGATGGGCATTATGGAGGGCACATGATGTTATAAGAACTGGGTGTTATATGCAACTTATAAATTATTGAACACTGCATCTGAAACTAATGATGTACTGTATGTTGGCTAATTGAATTTAAATTAAAAAAGGATATTGGTAACTTATAATATTTCCACAGTTCAAGACAACCCAATAAGAGGAAATTAAGACAACCCAATAAGAGGAAAGCATACTAGCTTTCTGAGTCAATATTTGTGGTCAAAATGAAGCAAATCTTTATTGTAATTTGGTGAATGAGCATGACTGTGATCAAGCCACACTGAACAGCCCACCTGGCACACCAGACAGACAATAGAATGCTGCCTATACCATGGAAGGTATTTGACTTCAGTGTTCATTCCTATTTTTCTGTATCCAATTACTTGAGTTTAATATAAACAGAACAGTGCACTACTTAATTTGGGGTCTTATTAATAGTGGTGGTGTGATAACATCAATCTTTATTTGAAGCTGACAGCAGATTTTGTTCTATTGCTTTACCATATTTTATCTTCCCTAATAGTTATCTTACTCTTCTTGTTTTCTCCTTTTACAAATTAAATAATTCAGATTCCCAGGTCATTTTCTTAACATCACATAATTTACCTGGGAAAGGACTTATGTCTCAATTCAGATGTTGGGGCCCAGAGCTCATAATGCTGTCTTAGCTCTCTAAAGCACTATCTTCCTTCCACAGTCTACAATTTGGGTATAACCCCTCACTGGCAGTTTCATCTAAAAAACATGAAGATAATTGAGACATTTGTTTCACTTTTATAGCTATCAGAAATAATTCCCACCCAAAGTAAAATCAGCTTCATTTCTTTTGTAAAATTTCAACCTCAAGAAAACAAACACATCAACCAATAATATAGGAGAAATATGTATTCTTTTGCCCATACATAATGGAAATAAAAACCCATTTCCTAATACGTTGCAGTAAGTTATTGTTACATGAAAGATTTAATCATAAAAAGGTGATTGAGAGTACACTTATCTTTACGAGCACTGAGAAATGTATAGAATTGTCGAATATATTGTATGACTGAAATTAATATAACACTGTATGTTAATTGTATTTGAATTAAAAAATCATATTTGTTTTCTTTTTTTTTTTTTTAAAGATTTTATTTATTTATTTGAGACAGAATGAGAGAGAGCACATGAGAGGGGGGAGGGTCAGAGGGAGAAGCAGGCTCCCCGCTGAGCAGGGAGCCCGATGCGGGACTCGATCCAGGGACTCCAGGATCATGACCTGAGCCGAAGGCAGTCGCTCAACCAACTGAGCCACCCAGGCGCCCATATTTGTTTTCTTCATAAAAATAGATAGAGAAAAAATGAGGAAGTATGGTCAAGAATTAATAGCATATATCAAGAGGAGAACAAGTTGAAAACAATAATTACCCTTTTGCTCCTGCAGTTCTTTCTATATCATTGAACTCAGCATCAGATGATGCTGCATCTCTTATCCATCTGAGTAATGGAGTGTGGCTGTGGTTAAAAGTATAAAGATAAACAAGACAGTGACATCATCCTAGAGTTGATGAGGTTTGCTATTGATAAATTCCTTCTGGGAATTTGAAGAAGAATGCAACTAAGAGACCTAACAACAACAACAACAAAAGGTAATAGGTATCTATGTTGCACTGTTCTGGCTCTCTCCTCATGTCTTTTTAAAATCTTTTCTTATTATTAACTGGAAATCTTAGCCAATATTAAGAGTGATCTCAAATTTCACCATCATCAATAAAATCTTATCTGTGAAATAGATGTCAGGTTTATGTGGCCTCAGCCTTTTCCATATTATAAAATATTTTTCTTATATTGTGTATATCTATCCCAACTTAATTTCAAGAGTATTGCATGAGGTATTGATATAGTTCTCTTGTCTTTCACTGATGCAGACTCTGAGCTCAAAAACTAAATGATGTGTCAACCTCTTTGGTTAAGTTTATTCTTAGGTATTTTGTTATTTTTGGAGCTATTTTAAATGGGATTGTTTTCTTAATTCATCTTTTTGTTACCTCAGTAACAGTTTATGGAAATCAACAGGTTTCTGCATATTGGTTTTGTATCCTATGACCTTACAGAGTTTATTTATCAGTTCTAGTAGTTTCTTTGGTGGTGTCTTCAGAGTTTTCAATATATAGTCTCATGTCATCTGCAAATAGTGAATTTTCCCATCTTCCTTTTATCTGGATGCCTTTTATTTCTTTTGTCAGATTGCTGTGGCTGGGGCTTCCAGTAGTATACTGAATAGAAGTGGTAAGAATGAACTTCTTTACTTGTCCCAGATCCTAGAGAAAAAGTTCTCCATTCTGCATCATTAAGCACTACATTAGCTGTGGGTTTTTCATATATCGTTTTTATTATGTTGAGGTATGTTCCCTCTAAATTATTTTGTTGAGGGATGTTATCATGATGGATGAGGGATGTTATCATGATTGTACTTTGTAAAATTCTTTTTCTGTATCAATGGAAATAATCATGTTTTTTTACCCTCTCTCTTGTTGATTGATGTATCACATTGATTGATTTGAAAATATTGAACCACCTTTTTCTAGAGACTTTTTACATCTATGTTCTTCAGGGATACTGGCCACTATTTCTTTTTATTTTTGTAATGTTTTATCTGGGTTGGTATCTGAGTAATGCTGGACTCATAGAATGAATTGAAACTCTCTTTATTCTATTTTTTTTAAATTGTTTGAGAAGAATAGGTATTAACTCTTCCTTAAATGTTTGGAGAATTCACCACTAAGATTTGTTTGTTCATTCATTTGTTTGTTTTTTGTTTATTTATTTAGAGAACATGAGCTGGGAGAGGGTCAGTGGTAGAGGGAGAGAGAAAATCTCCACTCAGTGTGGACCCATTGCAGGGCTTGATCTCACAACCCTAAGATCATGACCTGAGCCTAAAGGAAGAGTCAGACACTTAACTGACTGAGCCTTCCAGATGCCTGGTCAATTCACCATTAAAATCATCTGGCTCTGGATTTCTGTTTGCTGGGAATATTTTTATCACTGATTCAATTTCATTTGTGGTAATGGGTCCTCTCAAATTTTCGATTTCTTCCTTATTTAATTTTGGGAGGATGTATGTTAATAGGAATTTATCCATTTCTGTTAGATTCTCTAACTAATTGGCATATAATTTTTCATACTACCTTCTTATAATCTTTGTATTTGTGTGGTGTTCACTGTCATTTCTCCTCTTTCATTTCTGAATTATTTGTGACCTGTCTCTTTTTATTTCTTTTTGTTTCTGATGAGTCTGGCTAATAGTTCATCAATTTTGTAGGTGTTTCAAAGAATGAGCTCCTAGTTTCATTGATTTCTTCTATTGTTTTGTTTCTGATGTGTTCATTTCATTTTTCTTTTCAGAGACAGAGTAGTTTTATTTTTTTAATTTAATTTTATTATGTTATATTAGCCACCACACAATACATCATTAGTTTTTGATGCAGTGATCCATGGTTCATTGTTTTTGTATAACACCCAGTGCTCCATGGAGTATGTGCCCTCCTTAATACCCATCACTGGGCTAACCAATCGCCCCAACCCCTCCCCTCTAAAACCCTCAGTTTCAGAGGGGGAAGATGACAGAGGAGTAGGGGACCCTATTCCAACCAGCCCCCGGAATTGAGCTGGATATCTACCAGACTACTCTGAACACCCACAAAATCAGCCGGAGATGTAAGAAGATAGATCTGGATCTCTACAAACACAATATTGCAGGCAGTTGGTTTTGAGGTATGAAGCAGGGAGCTGTGTATCTGCTGGCAGATATTGGAGGATAAATGGCAGCGGGAGGGAGCCTGGCCATGGGGACATTACAGTGCCGGTGAGCACTAGCCTCCCACACTGGGGATGGGGCACAGACTTGTAGACCGGTACCAGTGGAAAGGACTTTAGGGCAGCCCCAGTGAGGGAAAGCAGAGCAGCGGAGCCACGCATGTGAACCAGGGGCAGCCGGTGGTTTTAGAAGCATGAAGGGCAGAGACATGCCTGGACCTGGAGGCGAGGACTGGGAGCACTGCTGAAGGGCACACAACCCAGAACACTGCAGTTTATAGCAGTACAGACAGAAACAGAGAGTGTGGCCTGGAGAGCTCACTGAAGAACAGACTGTGATCACTCTGCTCTGAGGCAGAGGGTTGGAAATGGTCTTTTCTGCTCTGATTCTTGGAAGAGATGCAGAAAG
>NW_027759082.1:0-4151 GCF_054177405.1 Leptonychotes weddellii
AATCTGACAAACTGGTTGCTGGTCCAGCAGTTTGACTCACCACATTTTTTACTTTGTGACCAAATGTTTTGGTGTCTTTATAGACAGTCTTAGAGTTGAGCTTTCCTGGAGGGAAAAAATTAGGTATCTAAGAGGCATTTTGGAGTTTGAGAATATGTTCTACTGGTTACCTAAGAAACATATTCATCTCTGATGCCCTTCATCAACATGGGAAGCACCTAATATTAAAGATGTGATTTCTTGCATTTTTCCAAACGTACACATTAGACATGGGACATGTATTTTGGGTAAAGTGCTATGAGAGAAATACAAAGAGTGTCAAATTGAACCTTTTCATTTGATATCAAGGCTCAGAGATTTTTTTGTTGTTGTTTTTGAGACATCAAGTTGATGAGGCTCATTATGCAAATTTTTTTCCTTAGCTCTAATATATCACATTCTGGAGAAATACATGTGAGCTATGAGGCACATTGCCATAGAAAAGATTCTTGTTGGATCTTTGTATTCCATAATATTTCTCATATTAGATTTATGTCCATCTAATTTATTGACCATATTCCCTGAGGACTTTTTTCCATACTCCTTGGAGTTGGAAACAACTTTTAGATAGAAAGAAAAAAAACATATGTACACACACACACACACACACACACCCCACACACATACACACACGTGTGTGTGTGTGTTCTTTCTTTCTAATGAGTCTTTTGGAAGATAGTAGGAGAAAAGAAATCCAACCCTACTAATGGACTTTAGAGTATTTGTGGTCAGTTTTCCTGAAAGAAAAGAATGGTAAAATTGCCTCAGGAAGAGTTCTGCTTTCTGTATGATGGAGTTTAATAGGGTCTAGTCTGTCTTGAATTCTTTCCTGGTGTTGTGAGTTCTTGGTTAAGGTAACCTTACTCGTCTTCTTTGTGCTATATGCCTTTATCAGAATTAGCACTCACCGCCTCATGGGACAGAGCATTGACAAAGCTGTATTGACTGTTTCAAGTTGTTGTTACACAATGCCACACTCACAAATTAGGAAATATATAAATAATGAACTCAGATTGCAAAGGATCTGACATGAGTATATGATTGGATGATTGGTATGTGGAAATTAAGGAAATTCAAAAGAAGTGGAGGAAAATATTTCAAGGGTCTATCGTTACAATCCCACAAACTGAAAGAAAAAAAAGTCAGCCTGTGTGTGTGTGGAGGGGGGGCAAGTATCTTTTGAGGTTCATATAGTTAGGAAGTTGGTGGCTTTGAGAGAAACATTAGCTTGTTGTTGGTGACCTATTAATTGATTATGAGAAAATAGAGAAGAGAGTAGATAATGCTAGAAGAAAATTCCTCTTGTGTGATATGCCAAGACATCTGGCAGATGTTATGTTGGGCCCTAAGGAATGGACAGTTTAATTTTAGCCCTAGCAAGGAAATGGGAAGTTCTGAGCTCTTTTAATAGCACAAGCCTTAGTTTGGGGAAGGTTGCTTAAAAAAATAAGAAAGGAAAAGAAAAGAGGCATTTATTGTAATATTGAAGAACTCCACGGAGCACCAAGATTAAGCTGAAGTTTTGGGGTGAGGGACAGAAATCTTACTTCCTAAGTAGAAATGAATATAAAAATCACTTAAAAGTTGACTAATAGGTACACCATAAATGGTGACTATGAAGAACTTCTAATTGAGAAGCTAGTTGTTTTGTGCCTTGGAGAGATCATCTACCTCAGATCTCCCCTTCCCCCGGCATTTTATTGAAGAGGAAACTGGCAAGGAGACAGGCAGTGACTTGCCCAAGGTCAGAAGGTTCAGTTGTAACAAAGCCAGGCCTAGCACTCAGGTCGGCTGACTCCCAACCCAGTGCCCTTTCCACCACCCCACTGCCTCTGGTTGTAGGGGTTTGTGAAACACCAGCTCTCCTCTCCAGAGTCCAAGCTTCTCTGAGAAACTCTGTAATCAAACCCTAGTGGGGCAGGAGTATTGGTTTTTGTTAGTTGAATTTACCATGTTGGGGCTGAGCATGGTTTCATTCATAGAAGTGATACACTCCGGAGGCCAGTTTTGTTCATGGGCCTTTCAGTCAAGTTGTAGCCAGTGGGTTTGAGACTCTGCTTTTCTTTCAGTTGGCCTACTCTCTTCTATAGTTCTGTCACCCAGGGCTTGGGAGTCCTTTTCAAATGCCCTTCTTTGGAGGTTTGTCTGGGTCTCTTGCAACTTACCAAAGTGCCCACGATTGGACTCAGAGGATCTGTTTTGCAACATGGTACAGATTTAAATTGGCTTCTCTCAGAGATGCCATTTTGTAATACTGATGAATGGCCAAGGGAGTGAAATCCAGTCTAAAACAATTACTGGTGATTTTCCAGTATTCCAGACTCATCCGAAAATGTGCCCTCCATATTTCTTCTTGGAGCCCGATTCTCTCTTGCAGACCAATAGCTAGCTATTTACCATTCCCCAATGGAGTCATGAAGTCATCCCTAAAGCAAGTTTTTAGCAACATGGGGAACATTTAACCAGAGAGAGCTAGAGAGATAGGACAGTACTTTGGGAAGGGTGCAGTGGGTTCCATTTCGGATTCCTCTTGGACAAGCGAAAGTCATTTTGTATAAAAAGAAGAGTGATGTTTGGAAGTTTCCACATTTTCTAAGCTTCTTCCAAACTAAAGCATAAATTCTTAATCCAGGAGGCAGTCTGGAGAAGGTAGTGCTGGATGTGGACTTCTGGCAGAAACACAGTTAACGCTATAAACAGTTGAACCTCAGTGTGGCACTCCTCCAAATGAGTTGACTGTCGAAAATAAAATGTTCCAGAAGAACTGGGAGAACAGGAAAGAAGTTAAAACAGCATGGTTTGCATGCCAGTACTAAAGGAAGAAAAAAAAAAGTTGGGGTTGGGGGGTGGGGGCATTGGAGAGAAGATAATCCCAAATTGAACTGTCTCCTGGATTTAGAAGACCTGGGAATAGAAGTTTCCAAGGGAGGGAAAATGGATTTTTATGAATTTAGATTGTATTTGCAGTTTACTAGGAAGCTCTTTTGAATCTTTTGTCCCCTTGAACTTTGTCTCTGGAGAACTGCACACACTGATAAATAGAAAGTCAATCTGAAGTGCTTTGGACTTAAATTTTCTGCTTAGAAATACTATCCTCAAATTTGACTACTTTCTAAGGGCTCCTGCCCTTACCGGTTGAAGCATACGTAAGCTTTTTAGCCTTTGGAAATGTGGCTTCGACTCCAGGTTGGTTTTTTCAGGCCTTGGAAAGACAAGAGGTAAGGTAGGGATAGTGAATGGGGTAGGAGAGGGTATGAGTATGGTCACCTGCAAATGCATTGTCTTTTAATCCTGGTTGAGCAGATTACGTGGAGTCTTCAAAGCGTTCTTGCCTGATTCCTAGCTGGAGACATTTTTTCATGAGTTATTCTTGGAGGAAAGGTTTCTTTTTGTGCCAGGTCATGGGTATTTTGATATTGATTTCCTTGCTTTCATGTGTTTGCTTGTTCAGTTGCCTGCATGTTGCTTCTGGATATTAATAAAATACTTCTGCTGTGCCTATCCACATCTTAGCCCCAACTTCATTCAGAGAACACAGTACTGCTCTTGGGGGTGAAGGGAAGGTTGGTAGGTACTTACTTGTTCAAAAAATAAATCCTTGAAGATGAAGACGGCTTAATTCAGGGAAGGATTTGCCAGGCTTTCAACTAGACTTTTAACAAAGACCACGCAAGGAAAGATGGGGAAAATTCTACCAGGGACCAGTAGATCCTGATTAAAATGTTTTAGGATCGCTTCGTAGGAAATTAAGCATTTGTCCAAGATGAGTAAGCAAAGACTTACCTTTGGATTCAGATTGGTTGGAGCACAAAAGGAGCTGGAGGCCCAGACGAGACAACTGTGTCAGAAGTAATTAAGCCTGGGATTTGTGGAGAGGCTTATCTGCCCCAGAGCCCAGCTGGGGAAGGCCAACCTCGCTCCCTAAGCCCTCATCTGGCCAGTTGAACCAGAACAGGAGCTAAGGCCTTCAAATTTTGGAGTTTCTCTCTTCCCTGTTCAGATTTAAGAAGGTAAAGTTGCCATTATTCAGTTTTGCTCATGTCAGCTGAGTACTCGCTTCTCTCTTGAGCTGGGAAATGCCAGAGGCTTGCGGGGGGGGGGGGGGGGGGGGG
>NW_027759083.1:0-299 GCF_054177405.1 Leptonychotes weddellii
GAGCAATCCTAGGATTTCTTGTTTCAAAGATGGGCAGCCTTATTTACCATGGGCTAAGCTGGAGCAGCAGGATCTTCGGGCAAAATGCCTGGATTGCGGACCTCGTGGGGAGCATCCCTGGGAAGCCAGCACTCCATCCATCCCTTTCCACTTGTAGGTCACTTCTGCCCTAGGAATCTTTCCTGTCTTGGGAAGATACCTCTCCACAGTTTTGATTTAGGGTGGGGAAAATGCCTTTTTCCTTTCAGTCTCCTATAAAATCAGGAACATAGCATAAATTAATATCTCAGGAAATCATC
>NW_027759084.1:0-299 GCF_054177405.1 Leptonychotes weddellii
TAATAAAATAGAATTATACATTTAGAATTATTAAAATTATTATGGTCTAAGTGGACAAGATTATTTATTGATATCAAGTATATGTTTTCATCAAGTTTAAATGTTGGTCTCACAATTTGGCCAAATTCTGCTTTATAGATTCAGTTCAGCTTCAGCCTATTTAAAGAGCAAATCACTCTCATTTCTGTCATTGCTGAATGTGTGTCTGAACAAAGATTATAGGGTAAGCTGCATACGATCATCTCTAGTCATTATAACATCAGTAATGGCAACATTATTAGTGACAAGAAGACTGTTTT
>NW_027759085.1:0-299 GCF_054177405.1 Leptonychotes weddellii
AATACCCACAATAAATGTGATGGTCAGATCACAGAAAGCGCTCATGCACAAACAGAAGAGGAGACTGAGGAGTGAGCAAGTGGGATACCATGTGGACACAGGGTTTCATGCTCTGGGCTCTGCCCAACTTTTTGCTTCATCTCCTACCCATTGCCCAGAGACATCCTGGGTTCTAAGCAGTTCCCTAACATGGACAGAGTTTACTAGTTATATGGAGATTTCCCATCTGCTCTTCTGAATTGCTACCACAAGGGATAAATAGGTCGGCAAGCTGTGCCTACATTCATTATATTTTCATC
>NW_027759086.1:0-299 GCF_054177405.1 Leptonychotes weddellii
TCATGACCTGAGCCGAAGGCAGACGCTCAACGACTGAGCCACCCAGGCGCCCCAGATTTCGATTTTTAAAAAGAGTGCCTCACTTGCCTCATCCTATCCATGGCCCTGGTGCTTGCGATAGGAAGGCCGGCGCTCCAGTCCCAGCTCTGCTACTTGCAGATCGAAGCGACCTGGAGCGAACTGCTTGGCCTTTCCGAGCCCTGGTTAATTCACCTGTAAAACATGGGTGCCAATACCCACTGGGCTAAATTCAGTAAGATGATATATGTAAATGTTTCTCATAAACAGTGATCCGCTGA
>NW_027759087.1:0-299 GCF_054177405.1 Leptonychotes weddellii
GCACCAAATGCTGCCCCAGGAGCCCCTGCAGCCGCTCCTGCGTGGTCCCCCTCATCAGTAACACCGCGGCCCCTATGCCCCACGCCGAGGCCTGTCTGGAGGAGGGAGGAGCCAGCTCCGTCCAGGGCCCACCCTGAGTGGGCACCCCACATCCCTCTTGGTGACCCGCCCCCCCAGCCCCCCAAACTCCACCTGGCAGTGAGCCCATTCCCCTGCCGGCCTGGCCGCTGAGGCTCGGCCGCCTCCTCCCAGCATTGCCCAGGCCCAGCTCCCCGAGGCAGCGACCACAGTCCCCTCCC
>NW_027759088.1:0-299 GCF_054177405.1 Leptonychotes weddellii
TCTCTCTCAAATAAATAAATAAAATCTTTAAAAAAAAAAAAAAGAAGAAGGGACAACTGTTGACCTAAGCAGCATACTTCAGAGCCCCTGTGTGTCCACCAGTTTTTCTGGCTCTTTCCCTCTGGAAGGAAAATGGCACGTCTTGGGCCCACCCCAGGGCAAGAAGACCCAAGGAGCAGGGCAGGGGACCCTGGGAAACCGACCTCCAGGCTTTGGTGGAGGGGCCGTTTGTTACCCAGCATTACTGAGCAGGGGCTGAGCTGATACATGACCAGAGAGTAACAGACCCCCACAGGAAC
>NW_027759089.1:0-299 GCF_054177405.1 Leptonychotes weddellii
AGTCCGAGCCTCTTTCTTTGATGGAGGGTGTGCCCTCCAGCAAAATTCCCCAGCGTAAGGCCTAATACTGGGGATGGCACTACTTTCCTAAAGAGGTTGCTAGATTCTTGGTCACTCCCCACCTAAGAACTTCAGAATGTCTTGACTGCACCCTTATTGAAAACAGAAGTGTGAGAAATTGGTTGAGAATGGAGTTTTACCAGTAATGATTTAAAGGCCAAGTGAAACAAGGCAAAAAGCTAAAAGTTGTTCACAGAATTAAAAAGAAAAATAGATGAATGAAGCAGATCATAGATCCA
>NW_027759090.1:0-299 GCF_054177405.1 Leptonychotes weddellii
TTTTTTTTAAAGATTTTATTTATTTATTTGAGACAGAGAGAATGAGAGACAGAGAGCATGAGAGGGAGGAGGGTCAGAGGGAGAAGCAGACTCCCTGCCGAGCAGGGAGCCCGATGCGGGACTCGATCCCGGGACTCCAGGATCATGACCTGAGCCGAAGGCAGTCGCTTAACCAACTGAGCCACCCAGGCGCCCCAACCTTTCCTGCATTCTTGCTTTGCATCTTCATCCTCCCTGTTTCTCCGTCTCCCGTTCTTCACTTCTACCCTGGACTCTCACTATCTACACCAAGTCCTCAC
>NW_027759091.1:0-299 GCF_054177405.1 Leptonychotes weddellii
CCAAACTCAGCGGACTGGAACACCGATTCTCGCAGGATGGCCGGTACAGCTGTACTCGAATGCTCTGCCGGCTGGGTCAGTGCTGCTTCTCACTGCTGGTCTGCAGATCGGCGGGGCTAGCTCTTTTCCACCTGTGTTGGTTCTGGGGCCCCAGCTGAAGAGGCTACCGGAAGGAAGCATAATAAGAGGCGAAGCAGAAACTTCATTGGACCTCTTCAAGCCCAGACACAGAACGATCACACTTTCATTTCTGCCCATTCCATGGGCCAAAGCAAGTCACATGGTCAAGCCCCGGGCCA
>NW_027759092.1:0-299 GCF_054177405.1 Leptonychotes weddellii
GTTCTCGCAGACACGACTTCAAGCTTGGGGCCAGACCCTGGATCCTCTCTCAAGGAGTTCCCAGCTTATAGCAGAAACATATTCGTGTTCTTTTTTTTTAAAAAAAAAACACTTCAACTCATTATGATAAGGACTATAAATAGGAGGCAACATTGTGAGTTGGCTTTGGAAGACCTGGCCAGATTCCAGACAAGGGAGCGGACAAGCCAAAGCCCAGAGTCTGGGCTGAGCGGGGCAGACCTTGGAGAAGTACATGAAAGGCATGTTCCAGATGGTCTCGAGCGTCTTCAATTCCTTAT
>NW_027759093.1:0-4151 GCF_054177405.1 Leptonychotes weddellii
GAATCAGTTCTCCCTCTTGCCCTACAACCAGCCAACCTAATTTCTCATTATTCTTCCAAACAGACCACTTTACTCTGCTCCATTCACCTCTTGCATATATACTGCTTATTTCCAACCCCCCCGAGTTTGTTCTTTCTACCTTGAATGTTCTACTTACAACTGCCATGCCCCTTGACCCACTCAGAGCTTTCTCCTTCATTTCAGTGGCCATTTTATAGTGGATCCTGCTCAGCATTCATCCCCTATCTTCTGATCACAGAAGTCCAGTTTTCCTTTGAAATGGCCTTTCTTTCTTACGCTTGGTCCATTGTGTTTTGGGGGAGTGATCAGTTCCCAGCTCATGGGATTATAGTTGGCCCATTGGGGTCACAGTGATTGGTTTGGTTTAATATGTGATGCTTCTGATCCAATAAGAATTACCTCCAGACTTTTTCTGGAATTATAGGGAGGAGAAAGGTTCCCACTTCTCTTTACTCCCCACGTTCAGATAGGCTTTGTTAGTCCCATAGAGTATGAGGCTGCAGCTGCTGGTGAGCAGCTTACCACCACATTAAGACAATTTGTCTAAGAATGAAGCCCTTGTGGAGGAAAAGCAGAGTCCAGATATGGAGAAATACCGGCAATCCTGTATCCAGCTGTGCCTAAAGGAACCCCATGTACTTTCCAGTAGCTTGAATTATGTTCAGTTAGGTTTCTGCCATTTGCAGCTAAAGGAAGACAAATTAACCTGAACATCGACTTTGGAACAGACCCTCTACTAGTTATGTTCGTATCAGCAACTTACCCAAACGCTGTATTTTTAGCCTGGACAACGATTGTGTGTGGCCAGCATGATTATACATTGTTTCAGATGTATGAATGTATGAACATTGAGACTGAATGTTTCAAAGCCTGCCTACACCATCCTTCTCCCTGTGCCTAGCTTTTCTATTCTTTTACTGATAAATTTGTCTGTCTTGATTTTAAAATGCACTTTCCAATTTTTTTGTGTACCCTCATATTTATCAGTACCGCAAACCAACACAGATGTGGAAAGGATCAAAATGTGTTGTATAATGCACAGCATCCTGCATGGAGATGTTTTTTGCTTGTGCACTGGCCAATGCATTTTGCTGTCCAAACCCACAGCCCAGAACCTGATAACACTGTTAGCCTCGAGACATCATAAGCCGGAGTCCAACCAGGTTGGAGCATATCGCGGACATCATGGATAGAAATCCTTCCATGCAGACAATTTTGGTCATTTTCAGCCCAGTGGAGGGAGCTGGTTTGACACTAGAGACAGAGCTAGAGCCGGTAGGATACATCCCATAAAATAGACATTTCTCCTCCTTCATGCCTTATGCAAAGCCAGGAAACTGGTTTTATTTCCAATTTGGTAACACAAAGGAACAAGGTGCTAATCTTTCAAATGAAGATGGAAATATTTTTCCTACTGACTGGCTTCGCAGCATGGTTTCTAAGTGAACTGTCCTCAGGGAAGCAGCCCAGGATATAATTTTGCTGTCACAGAGAAAACATTGCTTTGTATTTTAGTCAAATACATTTTACGCTTTGACAGTTCCCTCTCTCTCTGTGTCTCTGTTTCTCTGTCTGTCTCTCTGTCTCCGTCTCTCAGCAACTTAAATGGAAGGGTTTCTTGGAGTGAAACTTCACATCTCAGTGCATGCTTTCTGCTCTGGCTCTTACTGATGAGCAGCTACAGTTGAACAGATGCTAAAGGGCATTTGGCGCCCCACCTCCTCCAGGCAAAGAAAACTGCTGTATGTTGTAAAGAAAATAAAATAATAGAAACAAGTATAATAATACAGAAAAGACCTCCCTTTTTTTCTTCCCCAAGGAAATAAAGAAGAGTACCTAATGATGAATACCTTCTTACATAAAATAGAAGTGGAAGGCGGGGTGGGAAGAGACAGAGAAAGCGACTGCCTTCTTTGAAGTCCTTTTATATTTTCTTTTTTTTCTTCTTTTTCATATTTTATAATACGGGAGAATTATTTGTTAGGTTATTTTTAAGTGACATGGGGAGGGGGAAAGAACTTTGTGCAATATGTATTAGATAATATTTTCTTAATTTTTGAAGGCTTTAGGTAATTTTTCTTTCATGCCAGAGAAGAATTTGATCTAAGACTCAGATTGCTTTTCTCTCAGGCTCACCTTTAATTTATGTCAACTTTTACTGGACCTGAACTATCAGGAATGATGGAATTAGCATTTCCTCACCTCATCCCTGTATCTAAATGTATAATAATTATGTTGTCCTACAGATCTGAGTTCCTGAAGTGATTACTGGATTACTGTCATCTTAAAAACGTAATTCTGAGTCCAGTGCCTTATTTTTAGAGAGGAAAATCACTTCTCTGTGAAACTATAATATGGTAGAGGTGTGGATGGAGAAATAATATTAAATGCATTATGGATAGGCTGGACTGTAATAAAGCCAGGGAGGCTTCGTATTGTGAAAAACAGTGGGAAGTCCACCTAGATCAAAGCCTGGGTAATGGCAAACCCATTAATGGAGAAACCCACAGGGACCATAGTATAAACCTAAGCTAATACAAGGATGCCACTCACAGCCCCAGACCCTGTTTCCTGCTGTCTCTATTAGGAAGAAGTCAAAATGAGCCTTTTTTTTAAAAGATTTTATTTATTTATTCATGAGAGATAGAGAGAGAGAGAGAGAGAGAGGCAGAGGCAGAGGGAGAAGCAGGCTCCCCGCGGAGCAGGGAGCCCGATGCGGGACTCGATCCCAGGACCCTGGGATCATGACCTGAGCTGAAGGCAGACGCTTAACCGACTGAGCCACCCAGGCGTCCCGAGCCTTTTTCCTTCATTAGGAGATCTGACATCTAGACTGGATCCTTCCAGTTTTAAGGAGTGGGGCATGCACAGCTTATCCCGACTTTGACCTCCTCAAGGGCTCTGAACAGCTGGGGAAAAGCTGTTAGCCCAATTTCGCATTAGACATTGGACATGGTACATGGTACCTTTTTTCAGTGGCCCCTGCCTTGACCAAGAGCAGATGATTGCTCTTCTGGTTTCTCTTCTTGAAAAGAGTTTGGAGACCTTGTTTTCTAAAATTTTAAAGGTTTGTGATGCAAAGCCTAACAAGACAAGCATTGGGAGGAATTTTCCAAAGTAATTACCTAGGAATTGACCTGCAGCAAATATTTTCTCTATTTTTCTAGAGTGGATTGTGGGGAAGGGCAGAAAATACTTCCTAAGACAAGTAACTTAGCGATCACTGTTACAGACTCAGGATTGCCATTTCATCAATTTTCAGGGGACAGATACTAATACATTTTACTTGTGTGATGGTAACTAGAAGTTACCTGGCATGTGCCGATGTTCATGGTAACAATAAAGACAACCACAGATACGTTTAGGATAGTTATGATGATCTAGGTGTTGGGCTTTTAAATTTCATCTCACATGTTTTTCCTTTTCTTTTCTTTTTTTTTTTTTTTAAAGATTTTATTTATTTATTTGACAGAGAGAGACACAGCGAGAGAGGAAACACAAGCAGGGGGAGTGGGAGAGGGAGAAGCAGGCTTCCCGCCGAGCAGGGAGCCCGATGCGGGGCTCCATCCCAGGACCCCGGGATCATGACCTGAGCCAAATGCAGATGCCTAACGACTGAGCCACCCGGGTGCCCCTTGCATGTTTTTTCTAACAACCCTGCTAGGGAAGCCTTGTGATTTTTTCCTTATATAAGGACATGAGGCCTGAGGTTAAGTAAGTAACCAAAGTTCCCACAGCTGGTAAGTGGCAGATGTGATTGTCTGAGGATAAATCCTTATCATTAATCCCCATGTTACCCTGCTTTACGATGTGGGTTTCATAACAAGGACTAAAAATATATGTATGGATGTCAGACATTGTAAGGAAATGAAAACTTTCTTCCTGTTTTCACAACTGATGATCGATTTTAAATTCTGACCTCCAGAGCTACTTAGGGAATGACCAACATGTCAAAAGAGGGATAGAGGATGTTTTCATTTTTTCTTAAGGAATCATCCTAATTTCTGACGTTGGACTCAGACACAGTATTTTATTATAATGAGCAGGGAAGATGGATTAGTATTTGCAGAGATGCTGTTTTCATTGGGAGGGGAAATGGAATCCCCCTGATGGATCTTCTTCTTTTTTTT
>NW_027759094.1:0-299 GCF_054177405.1 Leptonychotes weddellii
GGGCAGAGTTGCCCTGCCGCCTGTGGGGGGATATGGGCTCAGTGAAAACCAGTTTTGGGGGGCTTTTGTTCTCTGGCTGCTTTCCCTGGCGGCTTTCCATATCTCTTCCAAGAGTCAGAGCAGAAGAGACTATTTCCAATGCTCTGCCTCAGAACAGAGAGATCGCAGTCTGTTCTTCAGAGAGCTCTCCAGGCCACACCGTCTCCGTTTCTGTCCGTGCTGCTATAAACTGCAACATCCTTGATTGTGCACCCCTCAACAGGGCTCCCAGTCCTCACCTCCAGGTCGGGCCATCTCTG
>NW_027759095.1:0-299 GCF_054177405.1 Leptonychotes weddellii
TTTTTTTAAAGATTTTATTTATTTATTTGACAGAGAGAGACACAGCGAGAGAGGGAACACAAGCAGGGGGAGTGGGAGAGGGAGAAGCAGGCTTCCCGCCGAGCAGGGAGCCCGATGTGGGGCTCGATCCCAGGACCCTGGGATCATGACCTGAGCCGAAGGCAGACGCTTAACGACTGAGCCACCCAGGCGCCCCTGTTTTTAGAGTTTTTGATACATATTGCTAGGCGTCTCCAGAGGCATTGCCATCACTACACTATTAGTATCACATCTGAGGGCACCTGCTTCCCATCAGACTT
>NW_027759096.1:0-299 GCF_054177405.1 Leptonychotes weddellii
CAGAAGCAAACGGACCCAGCTCTTTGTGTATGGCCGACTTTACTAAAGATGTGGAGAAATGGAGAGTTCTCCCAAGTCTAAGCTCATCTTGAAAAGCAGTGTCTGGGCCATCTCCACCCTGCAGAACTCCTGCCACTGCCCCCCGTCTTCCCTCCACCCCAGTTCCTGGCCATAGCTCCAGCTGAGGACTCGAACCTGCGCTTTATTTACTGCCCCCGACCCTATGTGAGGGGAGTTTTTCCGCAGCTGGCTTCCCCCCGCCCACAGGGCACAGGCTGGCCTGACACCGGAGTCCCTCC
>NW_027759097.1:0-299 GCF_054177405.1 Leptonychotes weddellii
AATGAAGGATAGTATAATATAAACAAAACTAAATACTGTGAAAATGCAAAGTATTTTAATTGAAATAAACCTATGATCTTTACCAAGAGGGATGAAAGTCTCCTGCTGCCCCCAGTGTGAGAGTCTTTAATATTTCTGCTCTTACATGGAGAAACACTGATAGACAAATAATGGAATGTATCACTAATGTGGATCTCTACCAGGGAAGATTTCTTTTTTAGGTTACAATTACATAAGTGCTACATCGTGTTTTGTTTTCTATTTTAACAAATATAAAGTTCTAAGTTTTTGAAACTTCA
>NW_027759098.1:0-299 GCF_054177405.1 Leptonychotes weddellii
TCCATAGTTTCGCATTCAGATTAAAAATATCATAATGTTGGCCAGGATGTGGAGAAAAGGTAATCCTTGTGCTTTATTGGTGGGAATGTAAATTGGTGCAGTCATTATGGAAAGCAATATGTAGGTTCCTCAAAAAATTAAAACTAGAACTACCATATAATCTAGCAATTTTACTGCTGGGTATTTACTCAAAAGAATTGAAATTAGGCTCTTGAAGAGATACCTACCTTCCCATGTTCACTGTAGCATTATTCACAGTAGGCAAGATATGGAAACAACATAAATGTCCATTGATGGAT
>NW_027759099.1:0-299 GCF_054177405.1 Leptonychotes weddellii
TCATTTTGGAAAGTCACTTGCAAAATCTGTGAAAGATTCATAGTTGTTTTTATAATAACTAGCAATAACTGCATGCTTACTCTTTGATGATCCATTCCCAGGCACTGCATTTGGATTACCTCATTTACTTATCACAGGGACTTTATAATACAGATGATGTTATTATTCCTATTTTGCAAAAAAATAAAAGGAAATGTTTAAAAAAAAATGCTTGAAGGGTTTAGTCAGCTACCTGAAAATAATACAGGCAGTCAATGACAGGATTTGATTCAAGCCCATCGGCCTACAGTTTGACCCTA
>NW_027759100.1:0-299 GCF_054177405.1 Leptonychotes weddellii
AAGGAGGTTGTGCAAAGGGCCTTTTTTCCCCCTGTACATCTTCCTTATTGTAAATTTTTACCAAAATATAGTTGGATATTATTTGTGCCATGAAAATGGAAAAGCTTATTTTGCTATCCTTATAATATTTGGCAATAGATACATATTTTCGTATTTCAGGGCATAATTTGGGGCTGTTCAACACGGCCATGGTGGGCATTTTCAAGGCTTAGTTGCGTTTCCTGGAATCAGATCGTGTTTATATTTTGGATAATGGCTATATTTTTCAGAATTAATTTCATGTAATTTTCACCACCTTA
>NW_027759101.1:0-299 GCF_054177405.1 Leptonychotes weddellii
CCTCACCCAAAGGCAGATCTATGTGTTACTCGTTAATGGGGAGGGGCTTAGATGCTAGGTAAGCAACGAGCACATTTCTACTATAAAAGTAACTGTTATCGGGTGCCTGGGTGGCTCAGTTGGTTAAGCGACTGCCTTCGGCTCAGGTCATGATCCTGGAGTCCCAGGATCGAGTCCCGCATCGGGCTCCCTGCTCGGCAGGGAGTCTGCTTCTCCCTCTGACCCTCCTCCCTCTCATGCTCTCTGTCTCTCATTCTCTCTCTCTCAAATAAATAAATAAAATCTTAAAAAAAAAAAAA
>NW_027759102.1:0-299 GCF_054177405.1 Leptonychotes weddellii
TTAATCATCAGGAGCTGGGGATGTTGAGGAGCTGTGTCTGTAGGATTCTTCGACTGAATTGTGCCCCTACAAAATTCTTATGTTGAAGACCCAACCCCCGATGTGACTGTATTTGGAGCCTGGACCTTTCCAGAGGTGATCAAGGTCAAATGCCATCTTAAGTGGGGGCCTAATCCAAAGGGGTGGTGTCCCTATGTAAGGGGAAGAGGCCCAAAGGAGGCACACGTGGAGAAAAAGTCATGTGAGGACAGTGGGAAGGCAGCTGTGCACATGGCAGGGAGAGGCCTCGGGAGAAACCA
>NW_027759103.1:0-299 GCF_054177405.1 Leptonychotes weddellii
CAGGGAATGAATGCAGGCCCACCTCGGAGACATGGCAGGAGTGTATATAACGTGAATCACGGTAATACGTATCGCAATAACGCGTATTGCTACGATGCGCGTCAGATAAGCTTTGGGGCTCCTCAGTGCACGTAAAAGCGACGTTTACTCTGTACTGTGGTCCGCTAAGTGTGCAACAGCCTCATGTCTAAAAAAACAATGCACACACCTTGATGAAAAAATACTTTTGGTGAAAAGCTCACCACCATCTGAGCGCATCACCTGTCGTAATCACGGATCATGGTGATCAGTGTAATAAT
>NW_027759104.1:0-4150 GCF_054177405.1 Leptonychotes weddellii
TTTTTTTTAAAGATTTTATTTATTTATTTGACAGAGAGAGACACAGCGAGAGAGGGAACACAAGCAGGGGGAGTGGGAGAGGGAGAAGCAGGCTCCCCGCAGAGCAGGGAGCCCGATGCGGGACTCGATCCCAGGACCCTGGGATCATGACCTGAGCTGAAGGCAGTCGCTTAACCAACTGAGCCACCCAGGCACCCTGGTTCTTTTTTTTTTAATATATACTTATTTACTTGTTTGAGAGAGAGAGAGAGAGAGGGCACAGGTGGGGGAGGGGCAGAGGGAGAGAGGGAGAGAGAGAGAGAGAATCTCCAGCAGACTCCCCCTGCTGAGCATGGAGACCAATGCAGGCCTTGATCTCACCACCTGAACTGAAATCAAGAGTCAGACGCTTAACCGATGAGCCACCCAGGCACCCCATAGCTCATTTGGTTGTTCAGACAATTCTGAGGGATATTGTTATCCCCATTTTATAGATTGGAAAACTGACATTTGGAGAGTCAGTGTCACACATAATGAATTATGTTATTTATATTAGCTATGGAAAGAAATGAAAAAGGAGATAGCTTTTAGGAGGATGTAAGGAGTTAAGGGACAAGAGATTCTGATGAAGTTGAGTGAAGAAATTCAGTGGGAGAAAAGCCCTAACGGAGCTGAAGAGTGAAGAGGTAGTGAGCTCAATAGCAAAGAGTTGGTGAAGATGTGGAGAACCCTCCTACATGGCTGGTGGGAATGTAAAATGGTGCTGTTGCTGTGGAAAACAATTTGGCAGTTCCTCAAAAAGTTAAACATAGAATTATATGACCCAGCAATTCCACTGCTAGGTATGTACCCAGGAGAATCGAAAACAGGTACTAAACAAATACTTGTACCTGAATGTTCATGAAACCATTATTCACAATAGCCAAAAGGTGGAAAGAACCCAAATGTCCATCAGTGGATGAATGGATAAACAAAATATGGTATATACATTCAATAGAATATTATTCAGCCATGAAAAGCAACTTTTATGGATTGAATCATGTCCCCCAAAATTCATATATTGAAGTCTCAACCCCCAGTATCTCAGAATGTAAGAATATGCAGAGATAAGTTCTCACAGAGGTGACTAAGTTAAAATAATGATCCTAAGGTGGGGCCCTAATCTGGTATGACTGGTGTTCTTATAAGAAAAGAAAGAGACATCTAGGGCACCTGCTCACAGAAGGACATCCATGTGAAGGGGCAACAAGAGGGCAGCCATCTATAAGCCAAGAAGAGCAGCCTTTAAAGGAAACCAACTGGGTGCCTGGGTGCTTCACTTGGTTAGGCGTCTGCCTTTGGCTCAGGTCATGATCCCGGAGAGATTCTCTCTCCCTCTGGCCCCCCGCCCCCACGCACTTGCTCTCTCTCTCTCTCTCTCTCCCTCTTTCTCTCTTCAAAATAAATAAGTGAATCTTAAAAAATTAAATGGTTAATTTTATGTTATGTGAATTTCATCTCAGGGAAGGAGACAGAGAGCACAAGTGAGAGAGAGTGCTATTTTGAGTTTTAGAGGTAGAGCAGAGGCAGGTTATTCCCAAGTCAGAGGAAGTCATGGAGAAGCAATGGTGAGGATGAGGTTCGGAAGCTTAAGGGAACAGGATAAAAAGTCAGGATGTTGGATCCACATGGACCTTAAAATCATCCAGCAGGATGGCAGGGCTTGGGGTGGAATGCAATGACTATGAGCTGGTGCCAGAGTCTTTCGAATATGTGCAGATTGTACCCCAGAGGTTTGTAGAGGATGCTGGTAAGAAAGCTTAGACAGAGTGAGAGAGGGATGGTCAGAGATGCCAGAGGAGAGCCATTTTCCTGAGGGGTTGGATGCAGGTTTAATGTTTTGGGAGTTGATCTGGAGATAGCAAAGAATGCTGACCCTTATTCCTTGCCCTGGACACCAGCGGGAGATGAACAGTCTCAGAGGGTGCTCAAGTTTTAGAGAAGGCAGGCTGTGGGAATAAGGGAAGTTCTTTCACCATAGGATGGAATTCCAGGTTAGAATAGCTTGTGGGTTAACGATTTTAATGATTTAAGGTATATCCCTAATGCCACCAACCACATAATTCTTAAAAAGAAAGATAGAATGAAATTTACAATATTGAAAAGTTTACAGTTCACATTTATAAATATTATTAATATAAAAAGTGTGGTTTACGAACAATGGCATATAGTCCTATGTAATTTAAGAGTGAGTCCTTGAATGATGTAACGGCCATGTCTCTGTGAAATGGAATAAGCACAATGTTTAAAGGATTTAGCTTCAGATTTACTCCCTATCACCTCTTGATAAACTCACTGGTGCTCAGCAGAGACAAAGCTATTCTAGAATTAGCACTGCCTAAACACATGGAATCAGCAGATTCTTGGTATCTAAAGAGAACAGGGGCATCTGTGGCTGGCTCAGTTGGTAGAGCATGTGACTCTCAAGGTCATGAGTTCAAGCCCCACATTGGGCATGGAGCCTACTTAAAAAAAATAATTAAAAAAATAAAGAGAATAGATATAAAACTCTTTAGTCTTTAATACTGACACTAATTGAGTCTATTTCGCAAGTAGTTGTTTCAGGCAATCAACAAATATTTATTAACTGCCGAGGATACTTCTGAAGCCCTGTGGGAGAAACAAAGAACCATCAGATATAGTTGGAGAGATAATACATTCACACATTACATAATAACACACTTGTATTTCAAAAGAGTGCATGATTAATTGCCAAAAAACATCTATAGAGAGTGGATGTTTCAGGATTCACTGCGGGTTATTGAGATGTGGAAAGGCTACATGGAGGAGGGAGGTGCCACCAAACTACGCCATGAAGGTTGGAAAGAAGCTATAAAGCTAGTTTCAGGGGGAAAGAATGCTGTAAGACAAGGCATAGGGGCAGGAAAGTCTGTGGTGTATTTAGCAACAACTCAGCATTTTCATAAGGTTACTTGGGGCACCTGACTGGCTCAGTCAGTAGAGCATAAGACTCGTGATCTAGGAGTTGTGAGTTTGAGCTCCACGTCAAGTATAGAGATTACTTAAAAATAAAATCTTAAAAAAAAAATGTTGCTAGAGTGCAATGTTATGGATATGGTTCAGTTGGGTTCAATTGGGACTTAATGATTCTGAACCCTATGCAACCCACTGCCATTTTTTAATAACAGGTATTTTGTTTTGCTTCCTTTACTGCACAATATATAAAAAATTGATATAAAAATCTGGCTATAAAGGATAAATGAAAGGAGAATAATATTTAATAAAAAATATGTATTTGATTCTACTTACAAGAGGTATCTAAGGTAGTCAAACTTTTAGACCCAGAAAGTAGAATGGTGGTTGTTGGGGGATAGGGGTAAACAGGGAAAGAGGAGTCATTCAATAGACCTAGAGTTTCAGGTTTAACTTGCTAAACCCCAGTTTAGCAAGATGTGAAGTTCTAGAGATATATGCACAAAAATGTGTATATACTTTACTGTAGTATGCATTTAAAAATGGTTAAGATAGTGGGGTGTCTGGGTGGCACAGCTGGTTAAGCATCTGACTCTTGGTTTCGGCTCAGGAGCCCCCCGAGTCCGGCTCCACACTCAGTGAGGAGTCTGCTTGAGATTATCTCTCCCTCTGCCTCTGTCCCTCCCACTTGTGCTCTCTCTCTCTCTCAAATAAATAAGTAAATCTTAAAAAAAAAAAAGTTAAGATAGTGAATTATGTTGTGTTTTTTTACTATAATCAAAATATGAATTTAAATATGAAAATATGGCTAAGTGGATTTCTTTTCATGTAGTTTGCTCGGGATTCATTGTCTAAACTATATCTGAAGAGGCACCTGGGTGGCTCAGTCAGTTAGGCGTCTGCCTTAGGCTTGGGTCATGGTCCCAGGGTCCTGGGATCGAGCCCCTCGTCAGGCTTCCTGCTCAGCAGGAGCCTGCCTATCCCTCTCCCTGCTGCTCCCCCTGCTTGTGCTCTCTCTCTCTCTAATAAATAAATAAAATCTTTATAAATAAACAAACACACAAACTGTATCTGAAGATTCACTCTTTATATTAGTTCTGGAAAAAATGCCCCTTTCACATTTTCTGTATTCTTTTTTTTTTTAAGATTTATTTATTTGACAGAGAGAGACACAGTGAGAGAGGGAACACAAGCAGGG
>NW_027759105.1:0-299 GCF_054177405.1 Leptonychotes weddellii
GAACCATGAGAGACGATGGACTCTGAAAAACAAACTGAGGGTTCTAGAGGGGAAGGTGGTGGGAGGTTGGGTTAGCCTGGCGATGGGTATTGAGGAGGGCATGTTCTGCATGGAGCACTGGGTGTTATGCACAAACAATGAATCATGGAACACTACATCTAAATCTAATGATGTAATGTATGGGGATTAACATAACAATAAAAAAATTAAAAAAAAATATAGTGATACTACATCACGTTTTCTGAGTAGGTATCATGCTACTGTGCTAATGTTTGCATGCAGTAGCATATCTCTGCTTC
>NW_027759106.1:0-299 GCF_054177405.1 Leptonychotes weddellii
TTCCAATCAGTCTGCTAATGAATAAAGACAGCAGGAGCAAGTAGGGAGATTTGGGAAAGAAGAACATACATATAGGCCTGTTCAGGCAATGACATCATGTCTACCATATCATATTGGCCAACCTCAGTCACATGGCCTATAATTGCAAGACAGACTTGGAAGTGTAGTCTAGTTATGTGCTCAGGAGGAAAAGGAAAGGGTATAGCAATCTTGCCATAAAATTCAGCGGGAGTGTCAAATAAGTCTTTGGGATATAAAGTCTGGAGCTGTTTTCTCAAATAAATTGGAAAGAAAAAAAG
>NW_027759107.1:0-299 GCF_054177405.1 Leptonychotes weddellii
AGATGGCTGGGATCTCAGGGCAGACAAGGAAAGAAAACATAAATATAGACACCAGCTTTTTCCAAATGATGGATTTTGGTCAAATGTAATTATTTCCTTAAAGCTGCATTTATAGAGGGTGTGTCTTCCGTCCCTTGCCTTCTTCCCCCATCTTATATCCTCACCCCATCACACTGAATTGGGAGTGTAAGATGGGGGGGTGTCCCCTGAGGTGCTGGGGAAGGTTTATCCCTGTCCTGTGGAGGAAGGGTGGGAGGGCTGAGCCACGTGGCTTCCCACAGAGGGGTCCTGCGGGTTAG
>NW_027759108.1:0-299 GCF_054177405.1 Leptonychotes weddellii
CGACTGTGTGTCTTGCTGATTCGGGGACAAATAAGAAGGGTTCAGTCCAGCATCAGAACTTGCTCTCTCAGGCTCTCTTGAGGCTTCAATAAGTGGTGACGCTGGTCCTGGCACTTTTCCATCTCTCCTTGGGTTAGACAGGGGTGTGCACATAGTAGTGTCTCTTTGTTAACAGCGCCTCCACCTACTCAAGTGCATCACCCATGAAAGCACCCCTCTCCTCCAACCCCAATCAGTCAAACATACTCTTGGCTCTGTCCAAATCGTGAATCTGTCTACTCTCTCCTTCTCTATGGCCA
>NW_027759109.1:0-299 GCF_054177405.1 Leptonychotes weddellii
ACTACATCAAAAACTAATGATGTAATGTAGGGTGATTAACATAACAATAAAAATTTTTTAAAAATAAATAAATTGCAAAACAAGAGAAAGAAAAAAATTAAAAAAAAATAAAAATACTTAGCTGAATCTACCATAGTGAGGGCTTTGCAAGTGGTATCTGTTACTACTCTTATTATTATTTCTTAGTGCTTTTCAACTGAAATGGGCCCCTGACTTGCTAGGTGATATACACCTTACTACTCTGGGTTTCAGTTGCTTTATCTTAAGCAAGGAATACAAATTCCTGCTCTACTCACCTC
>NW_027759110.1:0-299 GCF_054177405.1 Leptonychotes weddellii
GTTCTCGCAGACACGACTTCAAGCTTGGGGCCAGACCCTGGATCCTCTCTCAAGGAGTTCCCAGCTTATAGCAGAAACATATTCGTGTTCTTTTTTTTTTAAAAAAAAACACTTCAACTCATTATGATAAGGACTATAAATAGGAGGCAACATTGTGAGTTGGCTTTGGAAGACCTGGCCAGATTCCAGACAAGGGAGCGGACAAGCCAAAGCCCAGAGTCTGGGCTGAGCGGGGCAGACCTTGGAGAAGTACATGAAAGGCATGTTCCAGATGGTCTCGAGCGTCTTCAATTCCTTAT
>NW_027759111.1:0-299 GCF_054177405.1 Leptonychotes weddellii
TGCCTCTCCTTCTCCCTCTGCCTACCATTCCCCCTGCTTGTGTGTGCTCTCTCTCTGTCTCTCATGAATAAATACATTCTTTTAAAAAATTTAAAAAATGTTTTCAACAGTTTCCTATTGTTTTCAGAGGAAGATCCACAATTCCTAACAGTGCTCTGAGGCAAGGAGACAGAGCCTCTCCATCCCACCTGCTCTCCCCGCCTTCTCCCCTTCCCCCCCCCTCCCCCCCCCACCCCTTGGTCTTTCAGCTGCATTTGTGCCCGTTCCTTCTACGCAAAGCCTGTAAGGGCTGTCTCCTC
>NW_027759112.1:0-299 GCF_054177405.1 Leptonychotes weddellii
TAATCTCTTCTGGTCTGGATGCATAGAAGGGTGATCATGGATACAATTCAAAGTTTCTAATTCTTGTATTTAAAAATTATTTTAAGCTATTTATGAGTCCCCAGTACCTTGCTTTCCTGTGTAATGAATGCATTTGCTCTAACAGGGCACATGGGCAGCTGGTAGAAATCCTGCTGAGGAAAGAGTCACTCTGCAGGCGAATCTAGTCTGGGGAAAAAAACACAAACTATGTCTGGAGTGATTAGACATCCAGGCTACTCAATAACTCTGTTTATTTGACTTTAAAATGCATAACTCAA
>NW_027759113.1:0-299 GCF_054177405.1 Leptonychotes weddellii
AATGAAGGATAGTATAATATAAACAAAACTAAATACTGTGAAAATGCAAAGTATTTTAATTGAAATAAACCTATGATCTTTACCAAGAGGGATGAAAGTGTCCTGCTGCCCCCAGTGTGAGAGTCTTTAATATTTCTGCTCTTACATGGAGAAACACTGATAGACAAATAATGGAATGTATCACTAATGTGGATCTCTACCAGGGAAGATTTCTTTTTTAGGTTACAATTACATAAGTGCTACATCGTGTTTTGTTTTCTATTTTAACAAATATAAAGTTCTAAGTTTTTGAAACTTCA
>NW_027759114.1:0-299 GCF_054177405.1 Leptonychotes weddellii
GAACTGTGAGTTGGAAGTGTGCTGGCGACTCCCTGGGGGACAAGGCTAGCGTTTCTTACTCTGGCCGGGTTAGTAGAGGCCTATCCATGTGCGATGTCAAGTCCCTGTAAGGTCAGATCAGTCTCTTCCCCTGGGGGCTGCGATGCCCTAGGAGGTAAGGAGGGCGGAGGAGCTCCCTTGCTGAAGCCTCAGGACTGCATTTTAGTGAGGTTTCCCTTGACTTACTTCCACCCTCTCCTAGAGCCTCCAGAAGGGAAGGTGGCCCTGTGGACATTGGATTTTAGTCCAGTGAGAGCCTT
>NW_027759115.1:0-4150 GCF_054177405.1 Leptonychotes weddellii
GAAGGGCGCCTGGGTGGCTCAGTTGGTTAAGCAACTGCCTTCGGCTCAGGTCATGATCCTGGAGTCCCGGGATCGAGTCCCGCATCGGGCTCCCTGCTCAGCGAGGAGCCTGCTTCTCCCTCTGACCCTCCCCCCTCTCATGTACTCTCTCTCATTCTCGCTCTCTCAAATAAATAAATAAATCTTTAAAAAAAAAAAAAGAAAAGCACCGGGAGAGCTCGGCTTCCACTGAAGGCAGAGTCAGCCGCCTCAGACCAGCCCCGTCGGAGACAACCAGAAACCCTGGATGACATACAAAAACACAACTACCTGAAAGCCCCAACATGGTAGCTACCAGCAGCATCGGGCTATCTGAATTGCAATGAACTGAAATGAAACTCAATTTCAAATTCAATTCCTCAGTTGCACACAGCAAAATTTCTCTACTCAATAGCCACACACAGCTTGCGGCTACCAGAGTAGTGCAGATATGGAACAGTTCCATCGTTGTAGAAAATTCTACTGGGTGGTACTGCTCTAGAGTGACCCCAAATAGGGAGTAGTTGGAGGGGAGTCTATACCTGGCATACGGGAGCAACATAGGGTGGGTTTCCCATTTGTACTGCTCTTCACTGGAAATAGAAACTGGCTTGAAAAATGAGAAGAGACCAGAAAGATCACAATCGCTCAATAATGGGACGGAACATGTTGGAAGGGAGAGAGCCAGAAAAAGGAAGTTCCAAATTCTACACAAAAACTCTGCACACGTCTCTGCTAAGCCCTGAACCATGCGTGTGCAGGGCAGACTCCAAGCAGCCCAGCTAAGGCTGAAAGAAAGGAAGATAGATTTCACCTGCCACCCACCATGAGGAAAACAGACTTTGGAGCGTGAGTCCAGACAGGTTAATTGCCTGATTAAAAAAAAAAAAAAATCAGTGCTCTCCAGAGGACCACAACAGAATCCAGAGTCTCCACGATACATCTTGACAATGCCCAGAATACAACCCCAAATTACTTGATCTTTGGAGAAACAAGACAACACGAACCATACTCAAGACAGAAGGAAATTAATGGGAACTAACTTCTGAGGTGACCCAGATGTTGGAAGGAGCAGATCCCGACTTTGAAGCAGCTATTATAATCTATTCAAGGATGTGAAGAAAAAAAAATTAGTTCCTACTGAATGAACAAATAAGAAACCTCAGTGGAAAAGTAAAAAAAAAAAAAAAAAAGAACCAAATGTAAATTCTAAAACTGAAAAATACTTGCAATTACAAAATCACATGTGAGCTTGATAGCAATTGGAGATGATTGAAGAGTCAACAAATTAGGAGCTAGATAATAGTAAACATTCAAACTGAAGGACAGAGAAGAAAAAACAAAGATTGAATAAAAATGTGTCATCTGGAGGATGCCCGGCTGGCTCAGACAGAAGAGCATGCAACTCTTGATCTCAGGGTCATGAGTTTGAACCTCACAATAGGTGTAGAGATTATTTAAAAGTAAAATCTTGGGGTGCCTGGGTGGCTCAGTCTTTGGGTGTCTGCCTTCGGCTCAGGACATGATCCCAGGGTCCTGGGATCGAGCCCCGCATCGGGCTCCTTGCTCCACGGGAAGCCTGCTTCTCCCTCTCCCACTCCCCCTGCTTGTGTTCCCTCTCTCACTGTGTCTCTCTCTGTCAAATAAATAAATAAAATCTTTAACAAATAAAAAAATAAAAGTAAAATCTTTATTTACTTATTTTTTTAAAGAATTCATTTATTTATTTGACAGAGAGAGAGAGCACCCAAGCAGGGGGGACAGCAGAGGGAGAGGGAGAAGCAGGCTTCCCGCTGAGCAGGGAGCTCGATGCGGGGCTTGATCCCAGGACCCCGGGATCATGACCTGGGCCAAAGCCAGATGCTGAACGACTGAGCCACCCAGGCGCCCCAGGGAGGGAGAGAATCTTAAGCAAGCTCCACGCCCAGTGCAGAGCCTGATGCAGGGCTTGATCTCACCACCCTGAGATCATGACTTGAACTGAAAAAATATTTTTTAAAAATATGAAAAGAAAAGACTCTGTATTTTCTCCCACAGCTACATATATGCATGTGAACTCATGGAAATAGGCCATAAGGATATATAGTCCATGCTCAGGAGAGTTATTACATCAGGAAGTCAGGGAAGGGAGGAGTTGGTCTGCTTGTTTTGTGACTCACTGATTTTTACAAGCCATGTTTCATAGCGACTTAAATTTTTATTGTTTTTTAATTTTTAAATTTTATTTATTTGAGAGGGAGAGAGACAGTGAGCGAGCAGGCGAGAGCACAAGAGCAGGGGGAGGAAGAAGCAGACTCCCCGCTGAGCAGGGAGCCTGATGTGGGGCTTGATTCTAGGATGCAGGGATCATGCCCTGAGCCAAAGGTGGCCCTTTAACCGACTGAGCCACCCAGGTGCTCTAATTTTTAAATTGTGGTCAAATACATATAACATAAAAATATACTGTCTTAACTATTTTTAAGTGTACAGCACAGTGGTATTAAGTACAGTCATATCATTGGGCAACCATCACCACGATCTATTTCCAGAACTCTTTGCATCTTGCAAAATTGATACTCTGTCCCTATTAAACACTAACTCCCCACTCCTCCACCCCCGATCCCTGGTAACCTCTACTCTGCTTTCTGCTTCTACGGATTTGATGACTCTAGGTCCCTCCTGTAAGTGGAATCATACAGTATGCGTCTTTCTGTGTCTGGCGTCTCTCACTGAGCATAATGGTCTCAAGGTCCATCTTTGTTGTAGCAGGTGTCAGAATGTCCTTCCTTTTAAGGCTGGGTAAGATTCTAGTGAGTGTATATATTAAAGGTGACTTTTTAAATAGGAAATCATATTAGTACAAAAGGAAAATAAAGGTTTCCACTGAAGGGGTGGTTGGCAGAGTAGATATGGGCTCAGAGGGGGCATTTCTAGCTGTCAATGAGCTCCCCACCCCAGCTCAGCATTAAGAAACCAATTCCCAATCAAGATCAGCCCCTTCAGGGGCGCCTGGGTGGCTCAGTCATTGGGTGTCTGCCTTCGGCTCAGGTCATGATCCCAGGGTCCTGGGATCGAGCCCCGCATCGGGCTCCCTGCTCAGTGGGAAGCCTGCTTCTCCCTCTCCCACTCCTCCTGCTTGTGTTCCCTCTCTCGCTGTGTCTCTGTCAAATAAATAAATAAATAAAAATATTTTAGGGGCGCCTGGGTGGCTCAGTCGTTAAACGTCTGCCTTTGGCTCAGGTCATGATCCCGGGGTCCTGGGATCGAGCCCCGCATTGGGCTCTCCACTCAGCGGGGAGCCTGCTTCTCCCTCTCCCACTCCCCCTGCTTGTGTTCCCTCTCTCGCTGTGTCTCTCTCTGTCAAATAAATAAATAAAATCTTAAAAAAAAAAAAAGATCAGCCCCTTCAGCAATGCCACTACCCACCTTCCAGGGTGGAGAGAACTGTGGGTTCCAGGCTGCACTCTGATGGCAACGCTTCTCCACCCAACCTGGTCCAACATCTGCCCTACTTCTCCCCCCAGCTGGCCACTGGGCCCTTCTGCTACTCCCTGGTGACGGCTTACATGGAGGCAGGTTCAGGTAGGGCCAAGTAGCTGTAAAAGCCAGGCTGCTTTCTGGGACAGCAGGCCTTGTCCATACCCATACCAGGGATTGCCCAACATACCTGGGCTGCTGGTACCATGCCAGGTGTTACCCATAGATGTTTGCCCAGGGTAAGTGCCCTGCCTTCCTACCTTGGAAATGTTAGACATGCCTGCGGAAGATGCTGTCTGTTAGCATCCATATTTCTTTTTTTTTTTTTAAGAGAGACAGTGCATGCACAGTGGGGAGGGGGGAGTAGGGGAGGGAGAGAATCTTTTTTTTTTTTTTTAAGATTTTATTTATTTGGGGCACCTGGGTGGCTCAGTCGTTAAGCGTCTGCCTTCGGCTCAGGTTATGATCCCAGGGTCCTGGGATCGAGCCCCACATCGGGCTCCCTGCTCAGCGGGAAGCCTGCTTCTCCCTCTCCCACTCCCCCTGCTTGTGTTCCCTCTCTCCTCGTCTCTCTCTCTGTCAAATAAATAAATAAAATCTTTTAAAAAATAAATAAATAAAAAATAAATTAAAAAAAAAGATTTTATTTATTTGACACAGAGAGAGCAACAGCGAG
>NW_027759116.1:0-299 GCF_054177405.1 Leptonychotes weddellii
TTGCACATATATCAACCCTACCACTGCCCACAGAAAATATCTTTGTGACAGAATCAGAAGAGAGCACAGAAAAAAAGGGGGTAAGGAGGAGATGGGTTAAGTGGATAAACCTAGGCTATGCCTGGTAAATGTGGGCTAGGGCCTCCAAGACTAATTTTAGCAGAAGTCACTGTAGCCAAAAGATGCTGCCCTTCTGTTGGGGCCTCCAAATGAAGATGCAAGTAGAGTGATTAGGCATTACTCAATTTACGGTGCTTTTAGCAAATAAAATCTTTTAAGATCGTCCGATGTTTAGCTGA
>NW_027759117.1:0-299 GCF_054177405.1 Leptonychotes weddellii
AATAAATAAATAAATAAATAAAATACTACTTTTTGTCCACTCTAGCATCATACAAATATCAGAACATCAAGAACTCTGTATTTAATTTAAAATTCATGCCTCACATGAGTTTTTATTTACTTTTAAACAAATATTCTTTAACAATCATTCTCAGTTTAGTTCACAGAGGCATGAGCACACTTGGACACTTTCAGGGGATTTGCAATGTCAAAAATTATTTAAAAATAACTCTAAGATGTTATTGGCCTTCTACTGCATTGACATTTGCCCTGTTGGTACAAAAACAATAGGAGACATGC
>NW_027759118.1:0-299 GCF_054177405.1 Leptonychotes weddellii
AGGGCGGCTTCAGGCCCCGCCCACCATGTGCGGCAAACCAAGACACCTCCGTGAATGCCAACAGCAAGGGCGCTACCCCGGGACACTCCCCCGGGGCCCCCTGGAAGAGGTTAGATACCAAGAGCCTGCACTCAGTCGGGGCCTAATGTCTCTGGAATCGCAGCATTCTAGAATCAAAGCATCTGTAAGCAGAACTGAGACCCAGGCCTCTGCTCCAGGCTGCCCAGGGCAGAGATCTTGCAAGTGACCCTCTGGACCTACCCAGGGCCTCAGCCAAAATGCTCCTGGAGCCCTTGACA
>NW_027759119.1:0-299 GCF_054177405.1 Leptonychotes weddellii
TGAGGCCTTGGTTACTAAGATGTATTGAATGTATTTGTACTTGTATTAATTTTCTTTGGATGAGTATATTATCCAAGGTGCTACTCTTTCTTGCCACTTTAAAAAAAAACAACAACACAGTATCGTTTTTCCTCTCTGCTGCTGCCTGCCACTCTAGCCTGTCCTGAAGCTTTCACGCATGTTACCACTTCTTCTTCTTTTTTTTTTTAAGATTTATTTATTTATTTGAGAGAAAGAAAAAGAGAGAGAACGTGAGCGGGGGGAGGGGCAAAGGCAGAGGGAAAGGGAGAGGATCTCAA
>NW_027759120.1:0-299 GCF_054177405.1 Leptonychotes weddellii
GGCTCAGTTGGTTAAGCGACTGCCTTCGGCTCAGGTCATGATCCTGGAGTCCCTGGATCGAGTCCCGCATCGGGCTCCCTGCTCGGCAGGGAGCCTGCTTCTGCCTCTGACCCTCCCCCCTCTCATGTGCTCTCTCTCTCTCATTCTCTCTGTCTCAAATAAATAAATTAAAAAAAAATCTTTAAAAAAAAAAAAAAAAACCACAATAGAACATTATAATCTGTACAAGGGGGAAAATTATACAAGGAGGTGGTCAGGGTATTTATCTCCCAAAACAGAACTATTACTTCCAGAATTCA
>NW_027759121.1:0-299 GCF_054177405.1 Leptonychotes weddellii
ATGCTCTTTAGCCTCCATGTATTTGAGTTCTTTCCGACTTTCCTCTTGTGATTGAGTTCTAGTTTCAAAGCATTGTGGTCTGAAAGTAGGCAGGGAATGGTTCCAATCTTTTCATACTGGTTGAGACCTGATTTGTGACCTAGGATGTGATCTATTCTGGAGAATGTTCCATGGGTACTAGAGAAGAATGTGTATTCTGTTGCTTTAGGATGGAATGTTCTGAATATATCTGTGAAGTCCATTTGGTCCAGTGTGTCATTTGAAGCCTTTATTTTCTTGTTGATCTTTTGCTTAGATGA
>NW_027759122.1:0-299 GCF_054177405.1 Leptonychotes weddellii
TTATTTATTTGAGAGAGAGAGAGACAGAGATAGCGAGAGAGAGCAGGATTAGGGAGGAGAGGGAGAAGCAGGCTCCCCACTGAGCAGGGAGACTGATGCAGGATTCGATCCCAAGACTCTGGGATGATGGCCCAAGACAAAGGCAGACACTTAACCGACTGAGCCACCCAGATGCCCCGTATTTTCAGTTTCAAGCTTTCTCCTTATTCTATTCAGGGAATTTTTGTCTTTGATGGGGAGAACTTCTTATTTTAAAACTTTTTATTTTAAAATATTTTCAAACTTAGAAAAAATTTATA
>NW_027759123.1:0-299 GCF_054177405.1 Leptonychotes weddellii
ATAGAACCTTAATTGAAATACATTCCCTAATTATATAAAGTCTGCCATATTTTCCAGAAACAAAGTCAAGAGCTTAATTTACCTAATGCCAAGATTTCAGACTTTTTAAGTGAAATATGTAGTGTTTTAACTGCAACCATTATTTTTTAAACTGTCCTTCATACAATACCTATGTTTTGTTTTTATGGGTTTTTTGTTTTTGTTTTTTTAAAGATTCCATCTATTTATTTGACAGAGAGACACAGCGAGAGAGGGAACACAAGCAGGGGGAGTGGGAGAGGGAGAAGCAGGCCTCCCGC
>NW_027759124.1:0-299 GCF_054177405.1 Leptonychotes weddellii
GGACCACACTTTATGGATCCGTTCATCATTTGGTGGACACTTGTGTTACTTCCACTTTTTGCTTATTATAAATAGCGCCGCTGTGAACACTGGTGTGGACGTGTGGTTTTGGTTGGGTTTAGGCATAGCCTGGGAGTGGAATTTCGTGTCCTGGGTCACACGGTAACTCTCTTTAACTGCTTTTTGATTTGTTTTCCACATGTGCTTTTAAAAATAATAAACCTTTTCCATTTTAAATAATTGCAGTTGTGAGAAATAACACAGAGATAGTTAATCCCCCATAACCCCCTATACCTTTT
>NW_027759125.1:0-299 GCF_054177405.1 Leptonychotes weddellii
CAAGCTTAGTCTAATAAAAAGTTGTGGTACTCCAGAGGAGCAGGTGTATTCCAGGATATAGACACAGAGGCACACTGGCCCCAGAAGCTACCATCATTTAAAAAAAAAAAAAATCCATCACTTAGAATTTAGTGGATTACTTCTTTTTCATATAAATGTAGTGGTTGTTTATCAACTACATACACAGTGCAAAACCGACTTATGACAGAATGACCTTTAGCAGGGCACAGGACTACCCTTAAGGGTTAATGCAGTTTAGGTCAGCCCTGGGGGGCGGGGGGTGAGGGAGGGAACCGTAA
>NW_027759126.1:0-4150 GCF_054177405.1 Leptonychotes weddellii
TGCGGCGCTCCCAGTCCTGCCTCCAGGTTGGGGCTCATCTCTGCCCTTTGTGCTTCTAAAACTGCCAGCCACTCCCAGTTCACCTGCGTGACCCCGCCGCTCCAGGCGCTGCCCTAAAGTCCTTTCCCAGCTGCTACCAGTCTGCGAGTCTGTACCCCGTCCACAGCACCCAAGGGTGTCGCTCACCAGAGGTGTAGGATCCCCACAGACAGGCTCCCTCCCGCTGCCGTTTATCCTCTGATATCTGCCCACGGAATCACGGCTCCCCGCTTCATACCTCAAAACCAACCGCCTGCAATATTCTGTTTGTAGAGATCCAGATCTTCTTACATCTCAGGCTGGTTTCATGGGTGCTCAGAGTGGTCTGGTAGATATCCAGCTCAATTCCGGGGACCAGTTGAAATAGGGTCCCCTACTCCTCCACCATCTTTCCTTCTCCTAAACACTTAAATTTAATTATGACAGTTAGAAAGAAAATGCTCTATTAAGTTCTTCCTCATCAAACATTTTGAGAAGCAAATGCATGTGAAATAATTGTGTAAGATACACTATTAGTTGGCATCCAGCTTTTGAAAAAAGGACTAAGATTATTTGTACAATCAAGAGAAACCCTCTGTTAGAGTGACTATGGAACAATATGCAGAGTTAAGAAATTTGAATTCTGTCATTTATACTAAAAACATTAATTTTTAATTAAGCAAATACTTGTTTGCTTGTGTAGTTGCAGGTGCATATTGCAAAAATCATACTGGTGGTACACAAAAGACTTAGGTTAATCATCTCACTTAACAAATGAGGAAAATGAGGCTCAAAGAGGAAAAAAAATGATTATACAGGAAGTTAGAGGCAAAGAAGGTGAGGATCTAAATCAGTTGATTCCCATTTCACTGCTTTTGCAACCTATTCTTCTAAGCTTTCATTCCCCTTCTTATCCACACTTTGACTTTAACATTCATACAAACACAGTCAATAGCTCACTTTCTTCAGAGCTCCCTTTCTCCCCATTCCATGTCACTCATGCTATAAAGAAAATTTACAGGGTGCCTGGGTGGCTCAGTCATTAAGCATCTGCCTTCGGCTCAGGTCATGGTCCCAGGGTCCTGGGATTGAGCCCCGCATCGGGCTCCTTGCTCAGCAGGGAAGCCTGCTTCTCCTTCTCCCACTCCCCCTGCTTGTGTTCCCTCTCTCACTGTCTCTCTCTCTCTCAAAAATAAATAAATAAATAAAAATCTTAAAAAAGAAAAGAAGAGAAAATTTACTTGCATGGCTTTCATAACAAGCCCTAAGCTTTAACTCTGGCAGACAAAATGAAATAATTTATTTAGTCTAAAGGTGACAAATAAGGCAAGTGTCATTCATTAAAGCCAAAAATAAAGCAAGTAGTATGTTTAAGTAAAACGTGAAGGCAAGAAATAACTCTACTCAAACATTTCATGCATGTGAAGCATTCAAGTCAATGCTGGATCTGAGCCTCTGTTGGGGATAGGAAGAAATCATGTCAGGAATTTATGCTGGTTAAAGGAGTAGAGCTGCAAGAAATGAAAATCCTTGGCCATTAAACTCAGCTCTGGATAGTGAAATGATAGAAAAGAAATATGGCTACATGAATGTCATGCAAAGATTAATGATTCATAAAGGTTATATATTTTTCATTCAAGGAGCTACTATCTAGTGGAGGTAAATAAATACAGTACAGTGAGGAGGTAAATAAATAATTACATTATAGTGACATTGATATAATAGAAATAGTTAAGGCTCAAGGAGATAATTAACTTTGTCCAGAGGTTAATAGAGGTTGTATAGGTGAGCTGACACTCGAGTTGAATGGGATAAGTAACATCTTCTTGGTGGATAACCTAAAGAAAGAGCAACCTAATTGAGGGGAGTCACATAGTATAGTTTTCTTTGAGGGAAAAATAATGCTTTAAAATTTGTACCCACCAGGAGGGAATCATTCATTTTCTTTGGAGAAATGTCTGTTCATGTCTTCTGCCCATTTTTTAATTGGATTATTTGTTTTTATGGTGTTGAGTTGTATAAGTTCTTTATATGTTTTGGATAGTAACCACTTATCAGTTATGTCATCTGTAAATATCTTCCCCCATTCTGTAGGTTCTCTTTTAGTTTTGTTGGTTGTTTCTTTTGCTGTGCAGAAGCTTTTTATTTTGATGTAGTCCCAATAGTTTATTTTTGTTTTTGTTTCTTCTGCCTCAGGAGACATCTAGAAAAATGTTGCTATGGCCAATGTCAGAGAAATTTTTTTTTTTTTAAAGATTTTATCTATTTATTTGACAGAGAGAGACACAGCGAGAGAGGGAACACCAGCAGGGGGAGGGGGAGAAGGAGAAGCAGTCTCCCCGCAGAGCAGGGAGCCCGATGTGGGACTTGATCCCAGGACCCTGGGATCATGACCTGAGCCGAAGGCAGTCGCTTAACCGACTGAGCCACCCAGGCGCCCGATGTCAGAGAAATTACTGCCTTTGCTCTTTTCTAGGACTTTTATGATTTTTGGTCTCATATTTAGATCTTTAATTTATTTTGGGTTTATTTTCTGTATAATAAGAAAATGGTCCAGATATATGTAGTGTCTTTATCTGGTTTTGGTACCAGGGTAATACTGGCCGCATAGAATGAATTTGGAAGCATTATTTCCTCTTCTATTTTTTGGAATAGTTTGAGAATAGATATTATCTCTTCTGTAAATGTTTGGTAGCATTCACCCGTGAAGCTGTATGGCCCTGGACTTTGTTTTTTTTTAATAACTGCTTTAATTTCATTGCTGGTAATCAGTCTCTTCAAATTTTCTATTTCTTCCTGTTTCAGTTTTGGGAGGTTATCTGTCTCTAGGGTTTAATCAGCTTCTTCTAGGTTGTCCAGTTTGTTGGCATATAATTTTTCATAATATTCTTTTATGATCCTTTGTATTTCTGTGGTGTCAGTTATTACTTCTCTTTCATTTCTGAATTTGTCTATTTGAATCTTCTCTCTCTCTCTTTCTCTATTTTATGAGTCTGGCTAAAGGTTTATCAAATTTGATTTTTTTTAACATTTTACCGTTATTTACTTATCAAATTGGCAAAGATTTAAAATGACGAACACATTCAGAGTTGGCAACATGCATAGTGACAGGCATTTTCATACATTGGTAATGGGAGTGTAATCTTTTTTTTCAATCTTTATAAATAATCTGGCAATTAAAATCAAGACTCTTGATATTACATGTACACACCTTTTAATCCACTATTTCTCTTTTCGTATTAGAAAGAGTCATAATTAATGCGCAAGGAGTCCTTTACAAAGATTATGCTGCAGCCAGTTAGTTAAAAGTAGTTCACTTGAATTAAGTAAGGGTATGTTGTGTCTACTAAACACCAAGTTTTCAAAAATGAGTTTGCATTGCAGAAACCGCTCACAGTACATTATTAAGTGAATAAAATATACAACTGCAAGTTTATCATTAAGTGTGTAACACATACGAGCATGAAGAGGTTTGCTCTGTAGTTCTTGTTGGGCTAGTTAAGGAGAATTTTATTCTATGCTTTTTTTCACAATTTTTATAGTATTTTATAATGACCATGCAGTAATTTTATAATCATAATTATATTCTTAAGAGAATAAACCAAGATTCACTGTCTGTAAGGCTACGATCTTTAAAAAAAAAAAAATAGAGCTCCTGGTTTCATTGATCTGTTCTATTGTTTTTTCAGTTTCTATTTAATTTATTGCTGCTATAATCTTTATTATTTCCTTCCTTCTCCTAGTTTGGGTTTTTTTGTTGTTCCTCTTTTTCTAGTTCCTTTGGAAGAAGAAACAAAAACAAAAATAAACTATTGGGACTACATCAAAATAAAAAGCTTCTGCACAGCAAAAGAAACAGCCAACAAAACTAAAAGAGAACCTACAGAATGGGGGAAGATATTTACAGATGACATAACTGATAAACGGTTACTATCCAAAACATATAAAGAACTTATACAACTCAACACCATAAAAACAAAAAATCCAATTAAAAAATGGACAGAAGACATGAACAGACACTTTTAATGTTAGGTTGTTTGAGATTTTTGTTTCTTGAGTTAGGCCTATAATGCTATAAACTTCCATTTTAGAATAGCTTTTTTTTTCTTTTTTTTCACATGGATTTTTTTTT
>NW_027759127.1:0-299 GCF_054177405.1 Leptonychotes weddellii
CATCTGTGGGGTTTTCATAAAACAAAGTCCACCTAGAAGTAGTCTCGAGCCGGTCCATCTTACTTTCTTTTCCTTAAAAAAGTTGACATGAAGTATCAGTGCCGTGTACTCTCAGCACAAGAGAAAACAAAATGAAACGAAACAAAAGCATGAGCCCCAACTCGGCTTCCTGGGGACAGCCTCTCTGACCCTGGACAGTCCTCTAGCCTCCTGGCTTCGGCAGCCCTTTTGTGTCTGTAAATGGCTGTCATCCAGGTGCCTCTGTTGAGCCAGTGGGAAAACGAGAGTCCCCGAGTCCA
>NW_027759128.1:0-299 GCF_054177405.1 Leptonychotes weddellii
CCACTGTAGTAGAATCTGACATTTGCCCAGCAGGATTTAGAATTTCTATGGACATGTGATTAAGTGCTATATGACTGCTATTCTTGCCAGTTTAAAGTTAGAATGTTTAGAATTAAGTTAATTAATTAGGTGGACCTGTTTCTGGTCCACCACAATCTCTTCTGGTCCACCACTGTATATTGGATATGTATGGAATGGTAGGGAGATAACAATTTGCCTTCTTAGGTCAAGGTTCTCTGGATCAAGAGAAGCCACACCAGCTTTGATATAGATCATGAAATCCTGTTCTTCATGCCTTA
>NW_027759129.1:0-299 GCF_054177405.1 Leptonychotes weddellii
GATCAAGCAGAACTCCCAGTTCTGACACACGTCTGTTCATGTGTCCCACGAAGAGAACACTGGGATAGAGCAAAGCCCCCTGACAATATACCACCAGCAGAGCAATGAGATCAGGGATGGTCTTCCTTACAACTCCCTCCAGTATGTGCAGTCAGGTACAAGGACCTCTCTTGCAGGGGTGGGGAAAGAAGGTGCGGAGCAGGTGGGGAGGGGGACAGAGGGCTCACCCTATGAACATGCTCCTCATCCACCTCGGTGATGGTTTTGTCAGCATCGATGCAAAGTCGTACCCTTCCTGC
>NW_027759130.1:0-299 GCF_054177405.1 Leptonychotes weddellii
AACAGGTCTCCATTTCCTTCTAAGGCTTGTCTGAAGACTCTGCCAAAAGCTACTGTTCAGAATTTGTATCTTCAAAAGAGAAACACAGTCTCAGAGCTTGGGGGGGGGTGGCGCGGCCAGACTGGAGGAGGTACTCCGAACTATTGTTACTCCAAGTAGACTCTTCAGAGCAGGTTTCCAAGATGCAGCACTTAGTCAACGCTCAGACTGTGCCAGTGAGCAGAACCAGGACTGCTGAGACTCTCAGTCTGGAAGCATATGTCCCTTGTGAAATCAGGTGACTGACTCAGGATCCAGCA
>NW_027759131.1:0-299 GCF_054177405.1 Leptonychotes weddellii
ACTACATCAAAAACTAATGATGTAATGTAGGGTGATTAACATAACAATAAAAATTTTTTAAAAATAAATAAATTGCAAAACAAGAGAAAGAAAAAAATTTAAAAAAAATAAAAATACTTAGCTGAATCTACCATAGTGAGGGCTTTGCAAGTGGTATCTGTTACTACTCTTATTATTATTTCTTAGTGCTTTTCAACTGAAATGGGCCCCTGACTTGCTAGGTGATATACACCTTACTACTCTGGGTTTCAGTTGCTTTATCTTAAGCAAGGAATACAAATTCCTGCTCTACTCACCTC
>NW_027759132.1:0-299 GCF_054177405.1 Leptonychotes weddellii
ATAGACTGGGTGGCTGGCAAACAACAAACAATTAGTTTTCACAGTTCTGGAGGCCATTTGGGGGGTCTTTTTACAAGGATATTAATCCCCCTAATGAGGGCTCCACCTCATGACCTGATCACCTCCCAATGGCCCCACCTCCTAATACCAACACACTGGGGATGAGGTTTCAACATATGAATTTTGGGGAGACAAACATTCAGCCCACAACACATACTCATCTGTTTTCCTTGCCCTAAAGAAGTTTATATTCTAGGGATATAGGAGCATGGTGAGTGGTGGTAAGGGGAAGACAGATA
>NW_027759133.1:0-299 GCF_054177405.1 Leptonychotes weddellii
GATCCATGAAACCAGGAGTTGGTTCCTTGAAAAGATCAACAAAATTGACAAACCTTTAGCCAGACTCATCAAAAAAAATTTTTTTTAAAGAGAGGACTAACAGGGCGCCTGGGTGGCTCAGTCGTTAAGCATCTGCCTTCGGCTCAGGTCACGGTCCCGGAGTCCTGGGATCGAGCCCCGCGTTGGGCTCCCTGCTCGGTGGGAAGCCTGCTTCTCCCTCTCCCACTCCCACTGCTTGTGTTCCCTCTCTCGCTATGTCTCTCTCTGTCAAATAAATAAAATCTTAAAAAAAAAAAAAA
>NW_027759134.1:0-299 GCF_054177405.1 Leptonychotes weddellii
CCTGGGTGGCTCAGTTGGTTAAGCGACTGCCTGCGGCTCAGGTCATGATCCTGGAGTCCCTGGATCGAGTCCCACATCGGGCTCCCTGCTCAGCGGGGAGTCTGCTTCTCCCTCTGACCCTCCGCCCCTCATGTGTTCTCTCTCTCTCTCTCATTCTCTCTCTCTCAAATAAATAAATAAAATCTTAAAAAAAAAAAAAGAAGAAGATCCGTGAGTCCGGATTCTGAGTTCAGGGTCTCTCCATTCCCCCCCCCATTACCTTATGCCATCTCTAAGCATTGGCGGCTCTGTGTCCCAGG
>NW_027759135.1:0-299 GCF_054177405.1 Leptonychotes weddellii
CAGTACCGCCCCCATGCCGAGGAACCCGCTAGTCAGGGGGCAGGCAGGTGACGTCAGCTCTGACTGGTGGTGCTGAACCCCACTCAGCCCTCCGCCCAGAGCCCGCGAGCCCCGCCTCCCCGTAGCACCATGTGGACGTGTGCTGGTCTCCCGGCAGGTGCGTCTCAGGCCCTGAGCATCCTGTCTTTGCGTGGCCCCAGCCTTCCCAGCGGCTCCTCCCACCCTCAATCACCTCCGATCTCCAGTGCACCCCACATCCTGTTCCACTCGGGGAGCCAGACCTCCCCCAGACTCTCGGC
>NW_027759136.1:0-299 GCF_054177405.1 Leptonychotes weddellii
TGGGAGAAGTTTCTTTTTTTTTTTTTTTAAAGATTTTATTTATTTATTCATGAGAGACAGAGAGAAACAGAGGAAGAAGCAGGCTTCCAAGGAGCAGGGAGCCCGATGCGGGACTCGATCCCAGGACCCTGGGATCATGACCTGAGCCGAAGGCAGACGCTTAACCATCTGAGCCACCCAGGCGCCCTGGATGGGAGAAGTTTCTAAGAAGCGAGAGGCAAGGTTCAACTCCACTGCCTGGACAGAAAAAAGAGATAGGAAGCCAAGGCTTGGCCTCTTCCTACATGGTAAAGCTGAAG
>NW_027759137.1:0-4149 GCF_054177405.1 Leptonychotes weddellii
TTGCATTCCCACCAACAGTGTAGGAGGGTTCCCCTTTCTCCACATCCCCGCCAACATCTATCATTTCCTGACTTGTTAATTTTAGCCATTCTGACTGGTGTGAGGTGGTATCTCATTGAGGTTTTGATTTGGATTTCCCTGATACCGTCAACTCAACTAATTCTAATTATGAATCACAGAGTAGGAGACCCTGAAGCCCCGACAATCTGAATTCTACCTCCTATCCCAACATTTGCCAAGATCTCCCAGCTGTGCTTCCATATCATGCTTGTGTCATAATTCTGACCATGCTGTGTTACACTGACCATATTATAAAACTCTCGAGTGCTGGGAATATGTCTTATTTATTTCTGTATTTTCAGTGTCTAGTATAGGATCTGCACATTTTACATGTCCAGCCAGCGCTTGTTGCCTGAGCTGTTGCCTGGTTTCTGTGAATTATGTTTTAGATTATCCTTACTTACATGTTGTTATGATCTTTCCCAAGTCTAATACTTTCAGACCCTAATGCCCATGACTCAAGTTTTATTTCTACAAGTAGCTACAAAATTGGGAGTTAGAGTCTAGAGACCTGAGTTCTCCAGCTTGGCCACTTGAAGTTATGTGCATACAGAAAACTTATGTGGTCTCAGTACCTCAGTTTCTTTCTTAAATTATTTTTGCTGTGGTAAAAAAATAACACACATGCAGAAAAATGCATTGACACATAGATTTACCTTTATCAAAACAAAAATTCTTTTGTCTCCACCACAAATGCGGGGAAATAGAGCATCACCAGAAGCTACTCTTCTGTCCTGTCCTGATCACAGCCCTGCTGAAGATGTCAACAGGAGGATGTGACCACTGGTTGATTTTTAAGCTAAACCTGGGCAGTCAGAGGCTCTTTACCCCTTTCTGCTGTCCTTGGAATGTGTGTTCTCTTCACTGTTCCCCATTTTCAAGGACATGGCCTTGAGAGAACAGTGTGTTACATGACTGAATGCCATTAAGGCCTTTCTATAAACTCTTAAGTTTCTGGTAGATGGATACAGAAATCTATCATCCTTGTAGCTGCCCAAGATAAGCCTCATAGGTAAGTTCTCTATTAAACCTGTCACCAACCATTATGGAATGGTCTGCTTTTTTGTTTGGTTTCTCCTTGCTCTCTGTGCTTGGGGGTCAGTTTCAAATTTTACCAGAGAAACTCCTGAGTTTGTGAACCAGTAAACCCCTCTCTCTACACTTAAAGTAACCTTGATTCTGACCTTATTGATAATCACTTCTGTACTTTGATTTATAATTTTATAAATATAATTTTAGAAATGTTCATAAACATAGATATATTTTATAAATATAAAATTATAAATTTTATAAATATAAAAGAAGTGTACATTCTTACAGACTTTAGATCAGTTTACCCTGCTTTAGTACTTGATGCAAATGGAAACATACACTGCACGTTATTGTGTGTATGGCTGGTATACAGAAGTAGACTTAATTTTTTTTTTATAGTGGTAAAAATATCTAAAAGTTACCATCTAAACCATTTTTTAGTGTACAGTTTAATACTATAAAGTATTCTCACAATGTGGTGAAACAGATCTGTAGAGCTTTTTCATCTTATAAATCTGAAACTTTTTTTAATTTTAATTTTTTAATTTAGGTTCAATTAATTAGCATATAATGTATTATTAGTTTTAGAGGTAGAGGTCAGTGATTCATCAGTTATTTTATTTTATTTTATTATGTTAGTCACCATACAGGACCTCATTAGTGTTTTTTTTAAGATGTTATTTATTTATTTGACAGAGAGTTTCTGATGTAGTCTTCCATGATTCATTGTTTTCATATAACACCCAGTGCTCCATGCAATACCTGCCCTCCTTAACACCCATCACTGGGCTAACCCATCAGCCCCACCCCCCCTTCCCCTCTAAAACTCTCCGTTTGTTTCTCAGAGTCCAAGGTCTCTCATGGTTTATCTCCCCCTCCAATTTCCCTCCCTTTATTTTTCCCTTCCTTCTCCTAATGTCCTCCATGCTATTCCTTATGTTCCACAAATAAGTGAAACCATATGATAATTGGCTTTCTCTGCTTGACTTATTTCACTTAGCATAATCTCCTCCAGTTCCATCCATGTTGATGTAAAAGTTGGGTATTCATCCTTTCTGATGGCTGAGTAATATTCCATTGTATATATGGACCACATCTTCTTTATCCATTCATCTGTTGAAGGGCATTGCAGCTCTTTCCACAGTTTGGCTAAGCAGACATCGCTGCTATGAACATTGGGGTGCATATGGCCCTTCTTTTCACTACATCTGTGTCTTTGGGGTAAATACCCAGGAATGCAATTGCTGGGTAATAGGGTAGCTCTATTTTTAATTTCATCATTCCCACCAACAGTGTATTCCCACCAACAGTGTAAAGAGGGTTCCCCTTTCTCCACAACCTCTTCAACATTTGTTTCTTGCCTTGTTAATTTTTGCCATTCTAACTGGTGTAAGTTGGTATCTCAATGTGGTTTTGATTTGAATTTCCCTGATGGCTAATGATGATGAACGTTTTTTCATATGTATGTTAACCATTTGTATGTCATCTTTTGAAAAGTGTCTGTTCATGTCTTCTGCCCATTTTTTGAGTTGATTATTTGTTTTCTGGGTGTTGATTTGAGAAGTTCTTTATAGATCGTGGAAATCAGTGCTTTGTCTGTAGTGTCATTTGCAAATATCTTCTCCCATTCTGTGGGTTGCCTCTTTGTTTTGTTGACTGTCTTTTTGCTGTGCAAAAGTTTTTTATCTTGATGAAGTTCTAAAAGTTCATTATTGCTTTTGTTTCCCTTGCCTTTGGAGATGTATCTTGAAAGAAGTTGCTGTGGCCAATATTGAAAAGGTTACTGCCTATGTTCTCTAGGATTTTGATGGATTTCTGTATCACATTGAGGTCTTAGTCCATTTTGAGTTTATCTTTGTGTATGGTGTTAGAGAATGGTTGAGTTTCATTCTCCTGTATATAGCTGTCCAATTTTCCCAGCACCATTTATTGAAGACACTGCCTTTTTCCCAATGCATATTTTTTCCTGCTTTGTCAAAGATTATTTGACCATAGAGTTGAGGGACCATATCTGGGCTCTCTATTCTGTTCCATTGGTCTATATGTCTGTTTTTGTGTCAGTACCGTGCTGTCTTGGTGATCACTGCTTTGTAATATAGCTTGAAATCAGGCAGCGTGATGCCCCCAGCTTTTTCTTTTTCAACATTTACTTGGTGATTCAGGGTCTTTTCTGATTCCATACAAATTTTAGGAGTGTTTGTTCCAGCACTTTGAAAAATGTCATTGGAATTTTGATCGGGATGGCGTTGAAGGTATAGATTGCTCTGGGTAGCATAGACATTTTAACAATGTTTATTCTTCCGATCCATGAGCATGAAATGTTTTTCCATCTTTTTGTGTCTTCTTCAATTTCTTTCATGAGTGTTCTGTAGTTCCTAGAGTATAGATCCTTTACCTCTTTGGTTAGGTTTATTCTGAGGTATCTTATGGTTTTTGGTGCTATTGTAAATGGAATCGATTCTCTAATTTCTCTTTCTACAGTTGCATTGTTAGTGTATAAGAAAGCAACTGATTTCTGTGCATTGATTTTGTATCCTGCCACATTACTGAATTGTTGTATGAGTTCTAGTAATTTGGGGGTGGAGTCTTTTGGGTTTTCCACGTAAAGTATCATGTCATCTGTGAAGAGAGAGAGTTTGACTTCTTCTTTGCCAATTTGAATACCCCTTTATTTCTTTTTGTTGTCTGATTGCCATTGCTAGGAATTCTAGTATTATGCTGAAACAATAGTGGTGAGAGTGGGCATCCTTGACGTGTTCCTGATCTTAAGGGAAAGGCTCTCAGCTTTTCCCCATTGAGGATGATATTCGCTGTGGGTTTTTCATAGATGGATTTATGAAATTAGGGAATGTTCCCTCTATCCCTATACTCTGAAGAGTTTTAATCAGGAAAGGATGTTGTATTTTGTCAAATGCTTTTTCTGAGAGGACCATATGGTTCTTCTCCCTCCTCTTATTAATGTGTTCTATCACACTGATTGATTTGTGAATGTTGAACCACCACTTGGTCGTGGTGGATGATCCTTTTAAGGTATTGTTGGATCCTATTAGCTAGGAT
>NW_027759138.1:0-299 GCF_054177405.1 Leptonychotes weddellii
ACTTGAGTTTTCATAATTATATAATTGGCTAAACCTGAAAGCAGCCGACTTTCTAAAGTGACAATAGAATAATTTTATGTTAAATATATTTTTCTTCCTTTTTTTTTTTAAAGATTTTATTTATTTATTTGAGAGAGAGAGAGAATGAGAGAGAGCACATGAGAGGGGGGAGGGTCAGAGGGAGAAGCAGACTCCCTGCTGAGCAGGGAGCCCGATGCGGGACTCGATCCAGGGACTCCAGGATCATGACCTGAGCCGAAGGCAGTCGCTTAACCAACTGAGCCACCCAGGCGCCCCTT
>NW_027759139.1:0-299 GCF_054177405.1 Leptonychotes weddellii
TCTAAATACTATCATCTCTTTGGTTTTTAGGTGTGTGGGGCTTTTTTTTTTTTTTAAGTATTTATTTATTTGAGAGAGAGTGGGGGGAAGGGACAAAGGGAATCTCAAGTGGAATCTTAAGCAGTCTCTGCACTGAGCATGAAGGCCAACACAGGGCTCCATCTTACAACCCTGAGATCATGACCTGAGCCAGAATCATTAGTCTGATACTTAACCGACTGAGCCACCCAGGTGCCCCTCTAGGTGTGTTTTTATTGGTTGATTTTTCTTCTGACTCTGAGTTACATTTTATGCTTCTT
>NW_027759140.1:0-299 GCF_054177405.1 Leptonychotes weddellii
GGAGATTTGGCCCCAGCATCCTGGGCAGGCCTTGTAAGAGGAGCTCTCCCTGCCTGAGAGTAGGGGTGGGGAAAAGACTTTGGAGAAGCAGGTCCCTCCTCCATCCTCCCAGCTCCAGGCTCAGGATTCTGATCCAGCCTCACCTTTCCCCGGCAGCCTAGACCTCATATGCTCTTATGGAACTCTGTGTTTCCTGCTCCCCTGCCCCCACGCTTTATATAAGACAGCTCAGCAAACACTGGGGGACCCCACTCGAACTCGCTGTTGTTCTCCTTGAGGCTGGAGCCTGTCTTTGAGTG
>NW_027759141.1:0-299 GCF_054177405.1 Leptonychotes weddellii
AACAAATGTCATTTCCATCACTGATGGACAGATCTTCTTGGAAACAGAATTGTTCTACAAAGGTATCCGCCCTGCCATTAACGTTGGTTTGTCTGTGTCCCGTGTTGGATCTGCTGCCCAAACCAGGGCCATGAAGCAGGTGGCAGGGACCATGAAGCTGGAATTGGCTCAGTATCGCGAGGTTGCTGCTTTTGCCCAGTTCGGTTCTGACGTCGATGCTGCCACTCAGCAACTCTTGAGTCGTGGCGTGCGACTGACTGAGCTGCTGAAGCAAGGACAGTATTCTCCCATGGCCATTG
>NW_027759142.1:0-299 GCF_054177405.1 Leptonychotes weddellii
TTTAATACAACAATTAAATAATAATAAAATGATTATCAGAAGTTAATTTATTCAATTCCATCGTAAAAAATCATTTTGCAAAATGATAGCTGGTTGTAATGAAATACTTTTCATTTAGAGTTTTTTATCTACTACAATTTAGGCTTTATACTAGTAGTAGCTGTAGGGAGTTATTCAGGGATTAGAGTCAAGAAAACTACATAGAGGAGTATCTTTTATGCAAGTTGAATATGCAAGAATAAGTGGGGATATGTATTTTGACACTTGTCTTGTAATAAGATGGGCATCCTAGCAATGGG
>NW_027759143.1:0-299 GCF_054177405.1 Leptonychotes weddellii
AGATGGCTGGGATCTCAGGGCAGACAAGGAAAGAAAACATAAATATAGACACCAGCTTTTTCCAAATGATGGATTTTGGTCAAATGTAATTATTTCCTTAAAGCTGCATTTATAGAGGGTGTGTCTTCCGTCCCTTGCCTTCTTCCCCCATCTTATATCCTCACCCCATCACACTGAATTGGGAGTGTAAGATGGGGGGTGTCCCCTGAGGTGCTGGGGAAGGTTTATCCCTGTCCTGTGGAGGAAGGGTGGGAGGGCTGAGCCACGTGGCTTCCCACAGAGGGGTCCTGCGGGTTAGG
>NW_027759144.1:0-299 GCF_054177405.1 Leptonychotes weddellii
TGTGAGGGATAAACATAAGGTCTTATTTGGTCTTCTCTGAGCCTGTTCCTTTCACTATGCCTGCATGATCACTTTCTTTCCTTCTTTCTTTTTTCTTTCTTTCTTTCTTTCTTCTTTTTTAAGATTTTATTTATGTATTTGAGAGAGAGAGAGAGAGAAAGCATGAGTGGGGGGGTGGGCAGAGGGAGAAGCAGGTCTCTCGCTGAGCAGGGAGCCTGATGCAGGACTCGATCCCAGGACCCTGAGATCATGACCTGAGCCAAAGGCATACGTCCAACTGACTGAGCCACCCAGGCGCC
>NW_027759145.1:0-299 GCF_054177405.1 Leptonychotes weddellii
AGAGGCCCACATTTTATATTCTGCATCACTCTGTAATCAAAATCAAAGCTGAGAGATGGGTCTCTCTGGCCTATAGATGAGTAACCGAAAGAAGTGATCATTTTTTTTTTTTTAAAGATTTTATTTATTTATTTGAGAGAGAGAGAATGAGAGACAGAGAGCACGAGAGGGAAGAGGGCAGAGGGAGAAGCAGACCCCCGCTGAGCAGGGAGCCCGATGTGGGACTCGATCCCGGGACTCCAGGATCATGACCTGAGCCGAAGGCAGTCACTTAACCAACTGAGCCACCCAGGCGCCCC
>NW_027759146.1:0-299 GCF_054177405.1 Leptonychotes weddellii
TGCCAACACCACGCCGTTGCCCACCAGCTACAGGGACCCACGCTGGTAGGGGCCCCTAGCTTTTGGTTGGAAGGACTGACTCTACAAAGAACAGCCTCATAGAAAAGGACGCCTCACCTAAACCTGGACTTACTTTCTCTCATCTGCCCCTTGCCCGGAACAATAGTGTAATTAACCTATCATTGGTTCAGGATGTGTTGTTTAGGAGACATTATCCTGTGTGCTCTTGGCTTGTGAAATATTATTATCAGAAATTACAATTTCCACAGTGAACCTGTGTTAAATAAATTATTGGTGAG
>NW_027759147.1:0-299 GCF_054177405.1 Leptonychotes weddellii
AATTTGAAAAGTTGTATGCACCCCTTTGTTTTTTGAAACATTATTTACAATAACGAGAGTATGGAAGCAACCTCAGTGTCCATCAATAGACGAATGGATCAAGAAGATGTGTTATATGTGTATAGTGAAATATTACTCAGCTGTAAAAAAGAATGGGATCTTGCCATTTATGACAACATTGGTAGACCCAGTATTTTGCAAAGTGAAATAACTCAGAAAAAGGCAAATACCATATGATTTCACTTATGCATGGAATCTAAAAAACTAAACTACTAATAGCCTAGTTCAACTTAATTTCT
>NW_027759148.1:0-4149 GCF_054177405.1 Leptonychotes weddellii
CCGAATATCACCTCGGATTCACTTCTCCGCACGTCCTACCTTCCAGAAAGTGGTCGCTTTTCTGTTCAGAGAGTTGTTGCTATTCCTTTCTTCGATCTCCTGTTGGGTTTGTAGGTGTTCAGAATGGTTTGATCCCTATCCAGCTGAATTCGTGAGAGGAGATGAAATCCAGGTCTCCTACTCCTCCGCCATCTTGCTCCATCCCCTGTTTCTTTTTCTGAATGCTTATCTTGGACTGACAGACCAGGGGATTCCAGCAAACTGCAAGTGCGGCCTATCATCTTGAAAGTGGGATAACATATAGCATTACTCAGGATAATGAGAGATGTGGGTTGATCAACAGCATAGTCAATGGCAACTGCCCTTTTTTTTTTTAACTCAAATTTCTTTTTTTTTTTTTAAAGATTTTATTTATTTATTTGAAACAGAGAGAATGAGAGAGACAGAGAGCACATGAGAGGGGGGAGGGTCAGAGGGAGAAGCAGGCTCCCTGCTGAGCAGGGAGCCCGATGCGGGACTCGATCCCAGGACTCCGGGATCATGACCTGAGCCGAAGGCAGTCGCTTAACCAACTGAGCCACCCGGGCGCCCTTAACTCAAATTTCTGGTCAAGGCACTGAACCATGCAAAGGTGAGCACTTGTCATTCCTCTTGCTCTAGCAACTGGCTGACTGTTGGTTGCTGAAATAGAGAAGACCTGTGGAGGCCAGGTTGTAGTTGGGGGAGAGATTGAGACAAACCAAAACACAAAATCTGCCCCCAGAAGCCCTCAAGTTTCAATTTAAGAATGAGAAATCACTAGGAGCCATAAATGAAGCAGGAACTCAAAGCCATAAAGGAGAGCTAGTATTGAAGGTGCAGAACCCAAAGGGCAGGTGCTTTAATGTAAAGATGGATATTAAGACTCAAGGCCTCATGAAAGCTGGAACTGGGTCTAGGCAACAATGTACAAGGAAGGGGATTGTCTAGTCTAGGGTTGCAATATGGAAAGAGCCACCCATGATGGGCTATTGTAGAAAAGGTCACCTTTGAGAAAATTAAACCCAAGCCTCTGTCACACAAAGGTGTAGGGCTCCAATTCACACTGTCTATGCTATGATGTTTTAAAAAAACAAGAATTGTGGAATTTGGTCTCATGACACTATACGGCTCTGGCAGAAGTAAATTCTTTGTCCCCCATAGAAACATTTTTACAGCTCAGGGCACATCCTGGATTCCTATAAAAGATAACTCTTGTTGAATATGAGGTCACAGATAAAAACTCAAAGTACATGAGGAAACCTAATGCCATGAAAGAGTCAGTATTATGAAAGAAATGGTAGTTTTACTCCTGAGGAACTAGAAGCAATAGAGCAAGTGTTTGTAATGTTAAATGAGACAAAGGAAAGGAGAGAGCCTCTAAGCATGGGAAGACTGCTTATGAAAATGAACAGGCAACTAAGGAAAGGATCAAATAATAATTCTAAAAGTTAAATATACAGTTATTAAAATTGAAGAATATAATACCATCAATAGATAAATAATACAGTAGTATAACTGAAGAGAGAGTTAGTGAATAGGAAGAAAGAGCTAATATAATTTATCAGACTTCTACATGGAAAGAAAGTGAGAAAGATCATCTGAGAGACAGAAAAGAGAAACTTGAGTAGATCTAATAAAAATTCTTGAAGCAATAATTAGTGAGCATGAGAAAGTGCAGTATCTGAAGAAGACAGACACAAGTCTTAATACTGAAGAAACACATTAAGTCTTTTTTTTAATCCCACTATTTTTAGATTTTATTTATATTCAAGTTAGTTAACATGTAGTGTATTCTTAGTTTCAGGGGTAAAATTTAGTGATTCATCAGTTGCATATAACACCCAATACTCATTACATCAAGTGCCCTCCTTAATGCCCATCACCTGATAAACCCCCACCTCCCCTCCAGCAACCCTCAGTTTGTTCCCTATAGTTAAGAGTCTCTTATGGCTGGTCTCCCTCTCTGTTTTTATCTTATTTTATTTTTCCTTCCCTTCCCCTATGTTCATCTGCCTTATTTCTTAAATTATACATATGAGTGAAATCATACAGTATTTGTCTTTCTCTGAGTGACTTATTTTCCTTAGCGTAATACCCTCTATTTACATCCAGCAATGTAAATGGCAAATGGCAAAATTTCATTCTTTTTGATGGCTGAGTAATATTCTTCCATTATATATATATCCATTCATCCATTGATGGACATCTGGCCTTCTTCCATATTTTGGCTATTGTGTATATTGTTGTCATAAACATTGGGGTGCATGTACCCTTTTGAATCACTGTGTTTGTATCCTTTGGATAAATACCTCATAGTGCAATTGCTGGGTTGTAGGGTAGTTCTAGTTTTAACTTTTTGAGGAATCTCCATACTGTTTTTCACACTGGCTGCACCAGTTTGCAGTCCCACCAACAGTGTAAGAGGGTTCCCTTTCTCGGCATCCTCACCAAAATCTAGTGTTTCCTGATTTGTTAGTTTTAGCCATTCTGATCAGTGTAAGGTGATATCTCATTATGGTTTTGATTTGTATTTCCCTGATGCCGAGTGATGTGGAGCATTTTTTCTGGTGTCTGTTGGCCATTTGGATGTCTTCTTTGGAGAAATGTCTGTTCATGTCTTCTGCCCATTTCCTTGACTGGAGTTTTTTGTTGTTGTTGTTTGTTTTTTGGGTGTTGAGTTTGATAAATTCTTCATAGATTTTGGATACTAGCTCTTTCTCTGATATGTCATTTGCAAATATCTTCTCCCATTCCATAGTTTGCCTTTCAGTTTTATTGATTGTTTCCTTTGCTGTGTAGAAGTTTTTATCTTGATGAAGTCCCAATAGTTCATTTTGGCTTTTGTTTCCCTTGCCTCTGGAGATGTGTCTAGTAAGAAGTTTCTGTAGCCGAGGTCAAAGAGGTTGCTGCCTGTGTTCTCCTCTAGGATTTTGATGGATTCTTGTCTCATTCATTTTGAGTTTATTTTTGTGAATGGTGTAAGAAAGTTGATCCAGTTTCATCCTTCTGTATGTTCCTATCCAGTTTTCCCAACAACATTTGTTGAAGGACTGTCTTTTTCCCATTGGATATTATTTCATGCATTGTCGAAGATTAGTGGACCATAGAGTTGAGGGTCCATTTCTGGGCTCTGTATTCTGTTCTGTTGATCTACATGTCTGTTTTTGTGCCAGTACCATACTGTCTTGATGATTACAGTGTTGTAATACAGCTTGATGTCCAGAACTGTGATGCCTTCAGCTTTGGTTTTCTTTTTCAACATTACTTTGGCTATTTGGGGTCTTTTCTGGTTCCATACAAATTTTAGAAATTTTGTTCCAGCTGTGTGAAAAATGCTGGTGTTATTTTGATAGGGATTGCATCGAATGTATACATTGCCATGAGTAGTACAGACATTTAAACAATATTTATTCTTCCAATCCAAGAGCATGGGATGTTTTTCCATTTCTTTCTGTCTTCCTCACTTTCTCTTATAAGTGTTCTATAGTTTTAAGAGTACAGATCTTTTACTTCTTTGGTTAGGTTTATTCCTAGGTATCTTATGGTTTTTGGTGCAATTGTAAATGGGATCAATTCCTTGATTTATCTTTCTATTGCTTCGTTATCACTGTATAGAAATGCAACATATTCCTGGGCATGGATTTTAAATCCTGAAACTTTGCTGAATTCCTGTATCAGTTCTAGCAATTTTTTGGTGGAATCTTCTGGGTTTTTTATATAGAGTATCATGTCATCTGCAAAGAGTGAAAGTTTGACTGAAGAAGCACATTAAGTCTTCTTTTTAAAATTTTATTATGTTATGTTAATCACCATACATTACATCATTAGTTTTTGATGTAGTGTTCCATGATTCATTGTTTGCATATAACACCCAGTGCTCCATTCAGTACATGCCTTCTTTAATACCCATCACCAGGCTAACCCATCCCCCCACCCCATCCCCTCTAGAACCCTCAGTTTGTTTCTCAGAGTCCATAGTCTCTCATGGTTCGTCTCCCCCTCCGATTTCCCCCCCACCATTTTTGCCTTCCTGCTATCTTCCTCTTTTTTTTCATTTTTTTCAATTTTTTTTATTATTATGTTCTGTTAATCACCATACATTACATCATTAGTTTCTGATGGAGTGTT
>NW_027759149.1:0-299 GCF_054177405.1 Leptonychotes weddellii
GAAAAAAACAGAAAATAAAGAACATCTGGTAAAGGCTGCTATAATCGCTTTATACAAACTATGCCACTTTACTCTTCTTCAGAAACTCAAAAAAAATTGTAAAGACACAGGATTATTATTTAGAGAAGGGATACTTTAAAAGTTTTCAAACATTGCCCCAGTAGTCCACTGAAGGCTTACAGTATCAAGTGATCAATGATTGTGACTGAGTTTATCCCACAGTAGGTGGGACAGTTATGTTCCAAATTTAGGAGTATATACTTGAGAAGTGTATTTAGTAATTTAAAAAAAGGGGGGGG
>NW_027759150.1:0-299 GCF_054177405.1 Leptonychotes weddellii
GCCAGTTAGAAAAGAGTACTTACCACATGATTCCATTTATATAACATTCTAGAAAATGCAAACTAATTTTTAGTAACCGAAAGCAGATCTATGATTACTCGCCAAAGCAATCTACAGATTTAATACAATCCCTATCAAAATTCCAATAGCATTTTTCACAGAACTAGAACAAACAATCATAAAATTTGTATGAACCACAAAAGACCCTGAATAACCAAAGCAATCTTGAAAAAGAAAAACAAAACTGGAGATATCACAATTCCACAATTCAAGTTATATTACACAGCTGTAGTAATCAA
>NW_027759151.1:0-299 GCF_054177405.1 Leptonychotes weddellii
AAGCATTTCTCCAGCTCCTTAGTGTCTCAGTGGTACTCAAAGGGAGCCCTGTCTGCCTTTTTTAGGCATGAGGGTACGAGAGATTCCACCCTCCCTAGCAAAGTACAGACCAAATTAGATCATGACATACAAGAATGCATTTCAGCTTGAATTCCATTTGGCAAGCTTCATGGATGCTTTATAAACTCAAGAGAAAAAAATACATAATAGTAGTAAAATAAAAATGCTGTATTTTAAACCATGTATTGTAAGTTGAAATTAAATAATTACCTTTTTTGTTGTTGTTGTTGTTGTTGCAT
>NW_027759152.1:0-299 GCF_054177405.1 Leptonychotes weddellii
AGACCTTGCCTCTTCTAGAATTCACCTCCAACCCTGGCCCAGCAGGGATTGCTCCCTCCCTAGCCCTTCCAACCTGTCCCATCCTGTTAGGGGCACCATCCAGCAGCCAGGACTGAACAGTGCCCGAGACACAGGCTTTTCCCCGTTGGCTAAGAAATTTTCTAAGTTTTCTCAAGAAAATTTGCCGAGCCCCTTGGCTTTGTGGCTGCTAGGGAAGGCTCTCAAGGAAGACAGAGAAGCTGCCCGCGCTGCCAACGAGGCCTGACCTCGCAGGTGAGTTAGTGTGATCAAGGTTGGCC
>NW_027759153.1:0-299 GCF_054177405.1 Leptonychotes weddellii
GAATAATCCTTTTAATGTACTGTTGGCTCCTATTGGCTAGTATTTTGGTGAGAATTTTTAAAGCAGAGGCTTTTTAATTTAATGAAGTCAAGTTCATCAGTTATTTCTGTATGGATCATGTCTCTGGTGTTATACCTAAAAAGGCATTACTATACCTCAGGTCATCTAGGTTTTCTCCTATGTTATCTTCTAGGAGTTTCATAGTTTCATATTTACCATTTAGATCTATGATCCATCCTGACTTAATTGTTGTGAAGGGTGTAAGGTCTATGTACAGACAAATGATTTTTGCATGTGGA
>NW_027759154.1:0-299 GCF_054177405.1 Leptonychotes weddellii
CTGTACCCTTTGAACCTGTGTAATATGTGATTTTTCTTTTTGGCTGTTTCTTTTTATGATCAGGGATATAGACTGTGAGAGCAGAGAAGGGGAAGCCAGAGGTGAAGAAGGCCAGGGGTCCAGATGTGTGAGGCTCCTTAGAGAGCCTCAGTGATTATTGGGATTTATGTGAAAAATGGTGATGAAATAATCATCTTTAGCATCTCCCCCTTCTCTGCTGAATTGATGTGCATGATTTATTTTATTTATTATTTATTCATTATTTTAAAAAATATTTTTATTATGTTAGTCACCATACA
>NW_027759155.1:0-299 GCF_054177405.1 Leptonychotes weddellii
ATGTTTGTCTCCCCAAAATTCATATGTTGAAACCTCATCCCCAGTGTGTTGGTATTAGGAGGTGGGGCCATTGGGAGGTGATCAGGTCATGAGGTGGAGCCCTCATTAGGGGGATTAATATCCTTGTAAAAAGACCCCCCAAATGGCCTCCAGAACTGTGAAAACTAATTGTTTGTTGTTTGCCAGCCACCCAGTCTATGGCATTTTGTCATAGCTGTGCAAACACACTAAGATAGTATATCCCACATTTCAAGAACCGTGCCTGGTGCTTTCATGAGCACTTAAATATTCTTTTTTTT
>NW_027759156.1:0-299 GCF_054177405.1 Leptonychotes weddellii
GGGACTCTATCTACAAAAATTAAATCACCAGGATGAAGGAACATGTGCAGAATTACTCAGAGAAAAATATCAGGAAGAGACTGTCAATAGGTGAATGGTTGAATAAATTATGGTAAAACTATTCTGTTGATTATTACACAAGTGTTTGAAAAAGAAAGAATTCCACCTATATATATTGATCTGGAAGAACAGAGACAGGGCATAGTTTTTAAGTAAAATAATATAAGTTAATCCCAGTTTATTTAAAAAATATGCACAGGCATACCCTCATTTAGACAGCTGGGGCTGACATTTCAAGT
>NW_027759157.1:0-299 GCF_054177405.1 Leptonychotes weddellii
CATAGTTTTTAAGTAAAATAATATAAGTTAATCCCAGTTTATTTAAAAAATATGCACAGGCATACCCTCATTTAGACAGCTGGGGCTGACATTTCAAGTTTGAAATGATATAATTTGATAATTTCTCTTCTTTCTTTTTCCTCTCCTGCAAGTAAGCATGAAGCAGGGTTCTGCGGATCAGGACGGCACCCAGCGGGATAATGTGACCGAGTGTGGGCAACCTCCCATGGCAAGGCCCTTCTCTGGTGGCAGTGACTCTCTTGTCCCAGAAAGCTCCCTGTCCTCCCTTACACTTGGGT
>NW_027759158.1:0-299 GCF_054177405.1 Leptonychotes weddellii
GAGCTCAATCTCACAACCCCAAGATCATGACCTGAGACAAAATCAAGAGTCAGACACTTAACCAACTAAGCCACCCAGGCACCCCAAAATCCTCACAGCCTTATACAATTGCAAAATCCAGTATTCAAACTTTCCCAGACTTCTCTTGTCCCAAGAATATTAATTCTCTGCACATACCACACGCTATTCCCACTAGAATCACTGGACACCACTGACCATGAGCTCAGGGCTGAGTCAGCAAATGTCACCCAGAGTACATATTTTTATCTTAGGGCTGCAGGAAAGCAAAAAAGGAAGGA
>NW_027759159.1:0-4149 GCF_054177405.1 Leptonychotes weddellii
GAGATGGGGCGCCTGGGTGGCTCAGTTGGTTAAGCGACTGCCTTCGGCTCAGGTCATGATCCTGGAGTCCCGGGATCGAGTCCCACATCGGGCTCCCTGCTTGGCGAGGAGCCTGCTTCTCCCTCTGACCCTCCCCCCTCTCATGTGCTCTCTCTCTCTCATTCTCTCTGTCTCAAATAAATAAATAAAATCTAAAAAAAAAAAAAAAAAAAAACCACAACGAGATACACATCAGTCAGAATGGCTAAAATTAACAAGTCAGGAAATGACAGATGTTGGCGAGGAATGGAGAAAGGGGAACCCTCCTACACTGTTGGTGGGAATGCAAGCTGGTGCAGCCACTCTGGAAAACAGTATGGAAGTTCCTCAAAAAGTTGAAAATAGAGCTATCCTCTAACCTAGCAATTGCACTACTGGGTATTTACCCCAAAGATACAAATGTAGTGATCTGAAGGGGCACCTGCACCCCAGTGTTTATAGCAGCAATGTCCACAATAGTCAAACTATGGAAAGAGCCAAGATGTCCATCAACAGATGAATGGATAAAGAAGATGTGTTCTATATATATATATACAATGGAATACTACTCAGCCATCAAAAAATGAAATATCGCCATTTGCAATGACATGGATGGAACTAGAGGGTATTATGCTGAGTGAAATAAGACAATTAGAGAAAGACAATTATCATATGATCTCATTTATATTTGGAATTTGAGAAACAAAACAGAGGATCATAGCGGAAGAGAGGGAAAAATAAAACAAGATGAAATCAGAGAGGGAGACAAAGCATAAGAAACAATCACAGGAAACAAACTGAGGGTTGCTAGAGGAGAGGGGGGTGGTAGGATGGGGTAACTGGGTGATAGACATTAAGGAGGGCATGTGAAGTAATGAGCACTGAGTATTATTTAAGACTGATGAATAACTGATCTCTACCTCAGAAACCAATAATACATTTTATGTTAATTAGTTAAATTTAAATTTTTAAAAAATGGAAAAACAATGGAACAGAGATCAAAACAAAACAAAACAAAACAACCCTATGTCACTTTGTAGACCCTTCAAAAAAATCAAAAGTTTAGTTTTAAAAAGTATGTGCATGTGACACAGCACAATGAGTAAAATAGTAAAACAGATTGTCCATCTGTCTCTGTGGCAGCATCTCACTTCCTAGAATCCCCAACACCAAAATATTTTATCTGCACAGGTTTCACTTATTTGAGTAAAAAAAAAATGAAAACAGTTACATATAGCCTGAAAAAAATTACAGCATTCATTTCTGATTCTAAAAAATGATGCTGGTAAACTCTTTCACTAAACCAGAAAATATACCTTCCTCTCTCATGAGCCTGATTCATATTTCTTTTATTAATTCAATATGGGGTTCATAGAACAATGCATTTTATGACTATTAATTCACAACCTGTCTTCTCAGTTTTCAAGTGGAACTCCCCTAACTGTGAAGAGTTTCATATTAAATCTATAGTAGGATACGACCCATGGTTTTGTGCCTCAAGATTTCATCAGTGGAATTATAACTCCATAATTCATGGTTAACTGTTTGTAACTTCCATACTTGAATAGTGTATATTTAAAGTATGTTTATAAAGTATGGAGATGCAAACATTTCTGAATTAATTTTTGTGTTGGTATTATAGGCTGTTCTCTTTGATGTGTATTGTTTTACTCCAATTTATCAATTAAAAGTGAAGCAAATTGGAAAATGAAAATGATGGAAAATACAAGTGTGATTTCTGTGGGTATTTTTATAGATAAGTTTAGAAGGAATGATTTATGTGTATTACTTGAAGTACCCAGCATGGTTTATGACATTCCCCTCAAATCCCCCTACTGTCTAATTAAGGGGGCCTTAAATTTATCTTAATAGTAACTTTTTAAAATAAGCTTTATTTCTTACAGTTAAGAATGTAATAATAGGTTAAAATTTTTTTAACCAGTTGTTTATATTTCAGTGTGAATACACTCCTGATACTTTTTGAGAGTTTTCATTTAATGATCTTTATTGAATCAATCAATCAATCAATGTTTATTGGGTAATAACTAGATGCCAGACACCATTCTAAGCAATGAGCTACAGAGACAGGTCCCTTCACTGTTGGAGGATGTAGAGTGAAACTGTGGCTAGCATAGGCAATCAGGCCAAGATTCTCTGAGATGGGGAAATCAGACTGAAAACTGAATGTGAGAAGTCTAAATAAGAGAGTTCCAGGAGGAAGGAACAACGGTACAGAGATAGAAACAAGCTTGGAATGTTTAAGGAACAGAAAGAAAGCCAGTGTGGCTTAAAGATGAAGAGAAGAGGAAGAGGTTTGGAAGATAATATTAAATAGACATGCAAGAATTAGTTGTGTAGAATATTATGAGCCATGGTAGCGAGTCTGGATTTTATTCTAAATATAAGAGGATGTTTTGAAGCAAAAAAAAATGATTTGATTCAACTTATTTTAAAAAATTATTTTGTCTGTTCTTTGAAGAATGGATTGTAGGGGGCAAGTGTGGGGAGGCGTAAGTGTAAGATGGCCATTTCAGATTTATTTACTTATTTGTTTGTTTATTTATTTATTTTTAAAATTTTATTTATTTATTTGACAGAGAGAGACATAGCGAGAGGGGGAACACAATAGGGGGAGTGGGAGAGGGAGAAGCAGGCTTCCCGCAGAGCAGGGAGCCCGATGCGGGGCTCGATCCCAGGACCCTGGGATCATGACCTGAGCCGAAGGCAGACGCTTAACGACTGAGCCACCCAGGTGACCCTATTTGTTTATTTATTAATAAATGATGGAACATGAGGTTGACAGTAGGAATGGAGAGAAACTTATTTAAGGTTATTTTGGAAATCGAGTCAACAGGATTCACCAATTAATTAACTGGATTCAGGGAAGAAGGAAGAGTTAAATCAAAGGAACACTCTTGGATTTTTTATCTAATCTTATAGGTAGTTCCATTTACCATGGTGGGAACACCAGGAAGAGGGTACAGTTATGGGTTTGGGATATTTAATGGGATGAATTAAGAGTCTTATGTTCAATATGGTAAATGAAGTGATTACTATTCAGATAATGAGATGTGTAGAAGGCAGCTGGATATTTGAGTCTGGAACTCGAGGGAGGCAAGAGATGGATGCAGACAATTATGAGTCAGATAAATACAGATGATCTTAAAGCCATAATCACAAGAAAATGATAGAAGTAAAGAAAAGGTTAAAAACCAAACTGTTGCTTAACTTAACATTTAAGGTCAGTCATAACAGGAGGATTCAGGAAAGTCAATTGTTGAGGAAGTGCCAACAATTCAAGGAAATCAGGGACATATTTTGTGGAACCCAAGAATGGAAAATGTTTCAGGGAAGCAGTGGCCATCTGTGTGAGGGATGGAATAATATGAGGGCAACCAAGTGACCACTGACTTTGGCAAAAACACATTTTTAAAAGAATATATTTGATAGAAAGGGAGGGAGGGGTGTAATGTTATTATGAAAAACTAAATGTTCATAGGTACAGAGTAGCTATAAGGCTAAGTTTGCCAGAGACCAATTTCTTGTACTTCACATTTCAGTGCCTATAGAACAGGGAAAAAGCATTTCCTATTCTACATGGCTGGCTTATTTCTTTGACATTTTCTTTTCATTATACTCCAATGATGTTTTTGACTCACAAGTTAATTTGACAGCCTAATTTTTTTTTAAAGATTTGTTTATTTATTTTAGAGAGAGAGAGAGAAAGAGAGAGTGTAGGGGGAGGGGCAGAGGGAGATAATCTTCAAGCAGACTCCTCGCTGAGTGTGGAGCCCAACGACAGGGCTTAGTCTCGCAACCCATGGTTGAGCCAAACCAAGAGTTGGCGGCTTAACCAACTGAGCCACCCAGGTACCCCAAAAAGATTACTCTTTCTTCACTGTTTTGGTACTCTAGTCAAAAATCAGTTGATCAGCGGGGGAAATCGGAGGGGTAGACGAACCATGAGAGACGATGGACTCTGAAAAACAAACTGAGGGTTCTAGAGGGGAGGGGGGTGGGAGGATGGGTTAGCCTGGTGGTGGGTATTGAGGAGGGCACATTCTGCATGGAGCACTGGGTGTTATGCACAAACAATGAATCATGGAACACTACATCTAAAACTAATGATGT
>NW_027759160.1:0-299 GCF_054177405.1 Leptonychotes weddellii
CCTGTCACTGTCTGGACCCAGATCCCCCAGAAAGGGAGACCCCAGGAGAGGGCCCAGGAATAAATCCAGTTTTAAGGACTTGTTTGGCACAGAATTCCTAGGGGAGCTGGCAGGTTATGGGCAGAGGACAGAGAGGCCAGGGCTGAAGCAAGTCTGGGAACCCTGAGGCACCTGGGTCAGTCTGACCCTCTGCCCTCAGGCCACGACGGTGCTGGCCGGCAGTGAGCTAGGACACCTGCTGGCCTGCCTGCCTTCTAGAGGCTCTGAGATGGGGCCTGGGTCCTAGGGCTTAGAGAGGT
>NW_027759161.1:0-299 GCF_054177405.1 Leptonychotes weddellii
TTTATATCTAAACTTAGATAAATTTAGATATATATTTTTATATCTAAACTTAGATAAATTTAGATATATATTTTTATATCTAAACTTAGATAAATGTAGGTATATATTTTTATATCTAAACTTAGATAAATGTAGGTATATATTTTTATATCTAAACCTAGATATAGATATAAATTTCTATACATTTATATATATATTATATATATAAATTTATATAAATTATATATATATTTATGTGCTTGCCATCTATTAATTTGCCTGTTTTCATAGAGTATTCATTCTATACATATAGAATAGCC
>NW_027759162.1:0-299 GCF_054177405.1 Leptonychotes weddellii
GAGAGAGAGAGAGAGCGAGCACATGAGGGGGGGAGGGTCAGAGGGAGAAGCAGACTCCCTGCCGAGCAGGGAGCCCGATGCGGGACTCGATCCCGGGACCCCAGGATCATGACCTGAGCCGAAGGCAGTCGCTTAACCAACTGAACCACCCAGGCGCCCGAGCTGAGTTTTAAAGGGGCATCGGCAGAGCAAAGGCAAGAGGAAGTGAAAGAAAGTTATTCTGAAAGAATGCTGCATGAACATTCAGGTTCCTAATACCCTTTTAAGTTTTTTTTTTTTTAAAGATTTTATTTATTTAT
>NW_027759163.1:0-299 GCF_054177405.1 Leptonychotes weddellii
AAGTCATATTCATATGAATCTTTTTTATTATGATATTTGAGAATCTTTAACAATTTTGCATATAACAATATTGCATATAAAGTCAATACCTTCCACAATCTGTGTGTGTGTGTTTCCCACTGGATTTTGGCACTACAAAGTGGCTAAGTCCTTCCAGATTTGGGGCGTGATGCTGTCCCAGCTCTCTTTTTTTTTTTTTAATTTTATTATGTTATGTTAGTCACCATACATTACATCATTTGTTTTTGATGTGGTGATCCACAATCCATTGTTTTCGTATAACACCCAGTGCTCCATGC
>NW_027759164.1:0-299 GCF_054177405.1 Leptonychotes weddellii
TATTCTAATGCTGTTTGTTCAGGGGAAATGTTTCCCTTCCATCTGGAAACTTAAGATTTGAATTTTGTCATTTAGGTTCAGCAGTTTCAGCATCATATTTCTTTTTTTTTTTTTTTTAAAGATTTTATTTATTTATTTGAGACAGAGAGAATGAGAGACAGAGAGCATGAGAGGGAGGAGGGTCAGAGGGAGAAGCAGACTCCCTGCCGAGCAGGGAGCCCGATGCGGGACTCGATCCTGGGACTCCAGGATCATGACCTGAGCCGAAGGCAGTCGCTTAACCAACTGAGCCACCCAGG
>NW_027759165.1:0-299 GCF_054177405.1 Leptonychotes weddellii
AACCTAATGGTAACCACAAATCAAAAACCAGTAATAGATATGCAAAAAATGAAGAGAAAGGAGAATCCAAGTATATCACTAAAGAAAGCCAGCACCCATAAGAGAAGAAAGTAAGAGAAGAACTACAAAAACAACCATAAAACAAGTAACAAAATGGCAATGAGTACATACCTATCAATAATTACTTTGAATGTAAATGAACTAGATGCTCCAATCAAAAGACATAGGATGATGGAATGGATAAAAAAGCAAGACCCATCTGTATGCTGCCTACAAGAGACTCATTTCAGACCTAGAGA
>NW_027759166.1:0-299 GCF_054177405.1 Leptonychotes weddellii
TGAGGATCTTTGTGGTCTGAATTGCTTATTCCAAGGATGATAAAAAGCTTTTTCCTAGAGTTTTAATTCCTTTAATTGGCAGTGTTTGCATAGGGATCTGTATTCATATGGAGTCTGAAGACTAAATTCAGTAAGAAAAAAGATGTGATCAATTAGCAATATGGACCATGTGCATTGTACAGGGACATAGCAACATGTGTGTGTGTCCTGTATCAGCTACTCCCACCTGGGCTCTCAAAGTAATGCTTTTGTGGTTATACATAGATTATAACATAATTTTCTCCCAGTAATTCTTTTTT
>NW_027759167.1:0-299 GCF_054177405.1 Leptonychotes weddellii
TGAACTTGATCAATTTTCTCCCATTGACCAACATCAAGAACTTCAGTTGTGATAACATTCATAAGATCCATCTCTGCCAATGGTACAGTAGTAATACAAACATAATATTTCTTTAATCTTGTTTACACTTGCAAGGTAAAAGAAATAAAAATTGTCAGAAAAACTCAGCAGTTCCCATAAATTTATGTCTTCTTAAACACTTTTCTCTACAACATAACAAAAGCAGAGAGCACCATGCTGTATTTTATTGACATTGTAAAAAACTTTTTTTTTTTTTTTTTAAGGTTTCTGACCTCATG
>NW_027759168.1:0-299 GCF_054177405.1 Leptonychotes weddellii
TCTGGTCAGAGCTATTTGAGATTGAATTTCTGTTCCATTTGACAGGTGGGAGACTCAGCTTCCTCATCTGTAAAATAGAGAAGATCACATTTTGCCCACCGGACTAAATGAGACAAACACTATGAACACACCCAGCCTAGTGATTGGAAAGTAGTGGGGGGATCAGCTGCTGTAGCCTTGGATGGGAGGAGACCGTGCTAGGGAATCCCATCTTACTTTGTCAAAGAACTCTGTAGACCAGGAGTATTTTCTTGGAGGATCTTTAGGGGAAATGCTCAGGACTCTGTGTTAGGGGTTTC
>NW_027759169.1:0-299 GCF_054177405.1 Leptonychotes weddellii
ATATGTATCTGCCATTATAGCATCATCCAGAGTAGTTTCACTGCCCCAGGAATTCTGTGTGCTCCACCTACTCATCCCACACAACCCCTTGGCCTATGGTGACAATGGATCTTTTTACTGCCTCCATAGTTTTGCCTTTTCTAGAATGTCATATGGTTTTAGTCATATAGTATGTAGAATTTTCAGATTTGTTTCTTGCACTTAGTAGTATGGAATGAAACGTCCTCCATATCTTTTCATGACTTCATAGTTCATTTCTTTTTAGTGAGCAATAATATTCCATTGTTTGAATATATAAC
>NW_027759170.1:0-4149 GCF_054177405.1 Leptonychotes weddellii
TTCCCATTCAGTTTTCCTTTCCTTCCCCTGTGGTCCTACATGCTATTCCTTATGTACCACATATAAGTGAAACCATTTGATGATTGTCTTTCTCTGCTTGACTTATTTCACTTAGCATAATCCCCTCCAGTTCCATCCATGTCGATGCAAATGTTGGGTATTCATCCTTTCTGATGGCTGAGTAATAATCCATTGTGTATATGGACCACATCTTCTTTATCCGTTCATCTGTTGAAGGGCATCTTGGCTCCTTGCAGAGTTTGGCTATTGTGGACATTGCTGCTATGAACATTGGGGAGCATATGGCCCTTCTTTTCACTACATCTGTGTCTTTGGGGTAAATACCTAGTAGTGCAATTGCTGGGTCTTAGGGATATGAAGTAGATTTAATTGACATATTGCTCTGACCCACTTGAGAGTTTTCTCTGAGCCAAATGTTGAATTCCTCCCAGAGGCTCCTGGAGGACATTCAGGAGAGCAGTAGCAGTGTCAAGAGGCCACTGGATGCAGTATATCTTGCTGGATGGCTGTCCTCATCCCAGGAGGAAGGTGGTCCCACTTCAGGGTGGCCATAGGCTCAGCGGCAAAGCCCAAAGACTTAAGGGAACAAAAAGCTAGATGATATTGAAGAACGTTCCCTTCCACATTTTGTTATTCTCTTTCACCAAGAAGAACTGCATTAGTAAAACACTTCTAGGCTTTCTCCCTGCTCTCATTAACTTATCTCATGTGAATCCCGCCTGGTTGCCCATGTTTCCTGTTCAGATCACAGCCGCTAGCTTAAAGCAAATGCTCGGAACCAGTGCTTCTCAAGAGTGTTCTGACGAAGGCATCAGCTTCATCAAAATTTGATATCCATCTACATTTGGGGGCACCATCCCAAGCTGCTGAATCAGAACATTTGGGGTTGGGGAATCTAATGCTTCCAGAAGTTCTAAATGCAGGTGGTGGGGTTCTTATGCAGGCTAAGGTTTCAGGTGCTGCAAGTTTAGTATTAAGAAGGTCTCTTCCTAAATAAATATATATAGTTTTTACCTTTGTTATGGGATGCAGGTAAGTTACCAGAAACTGATCTTTTTAGGTCTTGCTTTTATAATATTTGAGGTGGGATCAGGGCAGTGTTTAGTCTAAGGTGAATTATTTTCTACTACTGAGGCAAGACCCCTCTAAGTTCTCTTACCTGAAGCCCCAGAAATTACAGTTTCCACTCTGGCTGGTGGGAAGGGGCACTATTTCCAGCCCTGGGTGAGGTCTGGGTATGGTGCTTCTAATTCTGTGGGGTGGTTCTTTCCATGGATTCAGGTAGTTTCCTCACATGCATGAGCTCTTTAGGATGTCTTCCTCTCTGGTACTCAGCCCTGAAAACACACGCTGCCATGGCCTCTTGGACTCTGAGCACTGTCATCTCGGATCAGGAGAATGCTGGCTGGGCTTGGGACCCCTGCCTGCACGATGGCTGGGAGACTCGCTCAGGGAGGCAAGCTGGGAAACCACAGTGCTCACCCATCCCCAGTGCTCAGGAGTCATTCCTTTGTTGCCTGATGTCTGATGTCTTGAAAAAATATTATTTCAGATACTTTGTCTTTTTTAGTTGTGTGAGGCAGGAAGTGAAATCTGGTTTCTGTTACTCCTTCTTGACCTGAAGTGGAACAAGTCTTAGGCTATTTTAACGATGATGGCAGGGTATTCTTTTATGCAGAGACTTTTATTTGTATTTTTATTTTCCCATAGTAAATTTCAGATCACTTCATTATATTCCTCTTCAATATCCCTCAGGGATTTTTACTTGAACTGCGTTGCACTTTTAGAATTAGAGAATGAATATCTGTAATGCTGTTATGAGCACCATCAGGAAGTATGTATAACACAACTCTAGGGAGTGCTATTCAGGGTGGATTCTGTAGGAGTGGCCCCAACTGGGGAAGGGCAATAAAATGGTCCCACACACAAGACACTTCTCTGCATACCGTGACCTTTGGTGTTTTTTAAAAGAAATTTTACATTTTTCCCCCCAAAACTGTATGCATTCTTTGAAATTTAATTGATAGCTATTTTATAAGTTTTTTGTTCTTGCTGATATCTTCTTGTCTGGCTCATTATTGGCAGTTGTGGGTGCAAAGGAACATTCCTGGTTTTAGTGTAATAATCTTGCCTTTATCACCTTCAATTTTTGTTGTGACCACTCTGAAGATGCAGGATATACCCTCACCCCAAACTGGGCTCAAATGTTGAGACTGGTGATACCACACACACAGCAAGAGGGTATGAAGCTGAGGTCTCTAGGGAGGGGAGGGCAGGACTCCCAAGCTTGAGAGCTGGGTAAGGAGCCTGGCCAGTGAGGGTTCCTGTGCATGGGTGGGGGCTTACTTCATCAGAATCTTGTGCCAGGAACCAAAAGAGAGAGCACCAGGGCCACCTTATCAGCTTGCGCAGAGGTGGGGCACCCATGGAAGAGGTAGGGGTTAGGCTTAAAGGTTGTCCTCAGTCACATTAAAACAATGGAGTCAGTCTCTTTATTACACTTACTAAATCTGAAAGTTTATCTGTTGAGAAACTCAGATGACTCTCATGGGATTTTTTAGTAAGGACTAGGTCATCTTGAAATCAGGACAATTTAATCTTCTATGCAAATCAAACCATATTTCTATCTTTTTCCTAGTTCTCAACCATTTTCTAAGATTCCCAGTAATGTCTTGAGCAATAGCAGTGATAACTAGTATTTCTAACTTGATCTTGATGTTAAGGAAAAATAATTTTAAAATTTTTATTTATTTGTGAGAGAGAGAGAGAATGTGAGCACAAGCAGAGAGAAGGTCAGGGGGAGAAGGAAAGAGAGAATCTCAAGCAGACTCCCTGCTGAGGATGCAGCTGAGCTCGGGCCCATTTCACGACCCTGAGATAATGACCTGAGCCGAAGTCAAGAGTCGGATGCTTAACCGACTGAACCACCCAGGTGCCCTTGGAAAAATAATTTTAACAATTTCCATTAGAAGTGGTGATATCTTGTAACTTATTTTGCAGATAGTCTACAACAAGAAAGTTCTCTTCTGTTTCTATTCTTGTTAGAATGTTTATCATAAGTAGGTGTTGAATTAAAATTCAAATATGCTTTTCCTTCAAAGATTTAGATGGTTAACATAGTTGTGTTCACTTAGTCAATTATATGGGGAATCACACTGATACATTTTCTGCTACAAAGTTATCTTTGTTTTCCAGTAATAAATTCTAAGTGGATATATTCCACTTAAAGATGTTACTTAAAATGCATAACTAAGAATTTATTTAGGATTTTGAGTCCATATACATAAGCTATATTATGTATTTTGTGTGTAGGTGCACTGTCTGTACCTGGGTTGGTTATTATGCTCATACTAGCTTTATATATTGATATAGGAAAGTTTTTTCCTCCATATTCTCTGTTTCTATAAATTAAGGATTATTTATTCTTTGAAGTTAGAACTCACCAATGAAAATTCTGGCCTTAGAGCTCTTTTAGACGTATGTGCAAACAGCTGAAGTGTTTTATTTTCATCTGTTTCCTTAATACTTCCTTTGATTCAGCTTTTTCTAGGTGGTTTTTTTTTTTTTATTCTCAACATTTAAAAACATCTTTTCAGAAATATATTTATTTTATCTGGACTTATTTATATAAAGTTATGCACAAGAACATTTTATCATTTGAAAAATCTGTCATTTAGTCCATTCCACTTAAATTTTTTCTTTCCTTTTTTCTCTTGCTAAAGATTTATCTTAGTGTTTTTTCTTTTCTTTTGTTTTGTTTTTTAAGATCCAGCCTTTTGTTTTGCCACTATTCTGTAGCTGTTTCATACTTTATTCCCTTTTGCTTTGTCTGCCCCCCCTTTGTGTCCATCCCTCCCTTCTTTCGTGAACCCCAGTTGGAGGAGTTAAGTTAATCATGTTTCTGGGGCCAGTGCAGGTCTGAGCACTGAGGCACACAAATCTCCTTCGCTCGTCTGCCTGTCTGAGCCAGGTTCTCCAGAAAACAGGGCCTGAGGAAAAGGTGTCTGAGCTAACAGGTTATGAGGCTATGCAGGCTCATGGGACAGAAGTGGGGAGACAGCACATTGAGCCAGAGGCAGCGAGGAAGGCTGGCTCTTTGATCTTGCAGAGCATGCCATAAACGAAGCT
>NW_027759171.1:0-299 GCF_054177405.1 Leptonychotes weddellii
TAGTTTTCTAAGTCAACCATGCGCATAATGTGTCTCTTGAATCTAGAAGGAGTGTGGAGCCCTGGTGTGTGGGAAGGCACATAGATGGGGTCTCGCTGGCCCCTACTGCTGGCTCATTGTCAGGAAGAAGAAAATCTAAGTTTCCAAAAAGACCATTAGTAGAGAAAGTGGAGAAAACAAATAGAACATGAGCTTCAATTGATTTTTTTTCTAGAGTACAGCTTATTAATTAAAGTCTCACCCAGCCCAGCTCATAGAAGTATCATATAGTGGGGCCCTTTCCCTCACTTCAGTCAGAT
>NW_027759172.1:0-299 GCF_054177405.1 Leptonychotes weddellii
GAAACTTTGTGGCTCAAAACCCAAACTCCTGCTCATCCTTTAACTCTAGCTGTTCCAAAAGAGTATACATGTACAAGAAAGACAGAACTCCCCCCCCCCTGCCGCCAAGTGCCATTGCGATATTCCAGAAGCTTTAACTGCAGCACCTTATGGTGCTGGGGGCACCTCTGTGGATCCAGCATGAGATCAGCACTTATAAAAGGCATTGTGAGAAGAGCTCGTTCTAACATTAGCAGGTAGCCTCTGTCCTCCCATGATCGAGCAAGCTTATCAAAGGCCCTTGTTACAGATATCGTGCT
>NW_027759173.1:0-299 GCF_054177405.1 Leptonychotes weddellii
CTTCCCTGGTGAATTCTGCCAAATATTTAAGGGAAGAATAGTATCAATTCTACACAAATTTTCTCAGAAAACAGAGGAGGAGAAAATAATTCCCAACCCGCTTCAAGACTATAGTTACTTTATAGTCAAGGCGGCTTGGTGTTGCGTTAAGCAGAGACCCAGATCATCAGGAACAAGTCGACCTCCCAGTGGCTTTACACAGAAGCATCAAGGTGATTCGGTCTTTTCAACCAACGGTGATGAACAACTGGATATCCACTGATCCCCAACCCCAAACTAACAAGACTCAAAAATCAATT
>NW_027759174.1:0-299 GCF_054177405.1 Leptonychotes weddellii
ACCATAGGTGTGGTTGAGATCAACTGATAGCAGAGTGGGGCAAGCTTGTGGAAAGAGGCTGGGAGTGTGGCTTTACCCCCTTTGGTAGTGTAGGAATTTCTGTCTCTGTTGTTCAAGTGTTTTATTTTGAAATAATTTCAGAATACATGAGGCTTGCCAAAATAGTACAAAGGAGCCTTGGACACAGTTCACGCCAATATTTACTCCTGATATTAAGATCTTACCATGTTGGCTCTTTCTTTCTCTATTGTTTTCTGGAGTGTTTGAAAGTTGCAGAAATGCTGCACCTTTACCCATAA
>NW_027759175.1:0-299 GCF_054177405.1 Leptonychotes weddellii
CAGATTGCCAGGGAAGTCTGCACGATTCTATTAGCCGGTTAGCTTACAAGGCCATTCCGTTCGTGTGCCAAATCCCCAGGAGAAGAGGCAAAAAAAAAAGAGAGAGAGAGAAAAGCAGAGATGACACCATCATAGCCTTTATCAGACAAATGCTCTGTGGCTCTCTGGGTTAGTTTGGCATTGAAAAGTGGTATGAGGAAGATGCCCAAAACCTTTGTTGCATTGGAAAGCAGGAAAGCGAAGAAGCCCAAGCAGGAAGAACAGAGGTCTTCACCAGATACCTTTATTGTTGCAGAACT
>NW_027759176.1:0-299 GCF_054177405.1 Leptonychotes weddellii
AGTTGCAATGTGCATATTCAGCTTGATTTTTTTTTGTTCATTTAACATGTTTATGAGATTTATTCATGTGATTAGTTTTAACTTCTTTTGTTCTGTTGAACAGTATTCTACTTTATAAATACATTATATCCATTTTGTTATTGGTGGACATTTTTTGTTGTTATTCCAGTAGTGCTGCTTTGGACATTTTTTTTTTTTTTTTTTGTTTATTGAAGCAAATTTACATTAGAGGTGAAACAACGTTTTCTCTATTGTGCTATGTAGAATATTCCACAAGTTTTTAGTAAGTATTTTTTTTT
>NW_027759177.1:0-299 GCF_054177405.1 Leptonychotes weddellii
AAGGCCTACTATCCCTCCAGTATTTGTAAGTTAATTAATCATTTATTATGACTTTTTAGTTATCTATAAAATAAATATGGGGTTCAAATTAGATAATCGTGACAATTTCTTCTAACAATAAAATTCTACAGTTCTGTAAGTCTGTAGGGCCCCAACCCATCTCTAGCATTAAATATCTTCTATGCGTTTTCAGTTTTTTAAATTTTATATACAAGATATAGACAGAAGAAGACCCTACAGTTATAGGGCAAAAGGGGTAATGAGGTCTGAGCAATTATGGACACCCATATGAACCTTGT
>NW_027759178.1:0-299 GCF_054177405.1 Leptonychotes weddellii
AACCTTTCTCCGTCTGATTCATGTCTAGACTGTTGGTGGTTCTCCAGGGCTAGGAAGGACTGGCAATTTAGGTGACTGCCTGCTTTGGCCAATTAAAAACAATGACGGTAAAATTATGTAACCTAAAACTTGCCAAGTTAACCATTTTTATATACCCGACTCAGTGACATTAAATACATTCGTAATGTTGTGCAACCATGGCCCCTTGCCACTTTGAACACTTTTTCATCCCTAACAGAAACTCCATACCTGGGACGCCAGGGTGGCTCAGCCGGTCAAGCGTCTGCCTTCGGCTCAGG
>NW_027759179.1:0-299 GCF_054177405.1 Leptonychotes weddellii
CTCCCTGCTGAGCAAGGAGCCTGATGCAGGGCTCGATCCCCGGACCCTGGGATCATGACCTGAGCAGAAGGCAGACGCCTAACCAACTGAGCCACCCAGGCGTCCCGGCCCTTGGGGATTTTAAAGAAAATAACAGGCAGCCATTTGCCAGCGTGACTCTCCTGCCCCAAGAGAGGGACCTGATCTGCGTACTGGTGGCATCGAAAGCTTGTGGCAGGTTTCTCGTGCTACCTGACCTTGTTAGTGCCCTCACATGCTGAGTTGTGAATTGACGAGTGAGGTATTAGTGTGTGGGGTGG
>NW_027759180.1:0-299 GCF_054177405.1 Leptonychotes weddellii
AGCAAAACAATGTGATCTCTAGAGGGAAACTACAAAGCACAAATGTAAGAACTCAAATACAAGAAGACAAGGCAAGGAGAGGTGATGAGATAGGAGCAGAAGAATCAGGAAAGAGAGAAAAAAATAAAGCCATCATCACATGAGTGAAGACAAATTGGATGGGGCTCAAAAGGAGTGAAGTCACTGTAGCAAATGCTGTCCAGGAAGCAAAGGGTAGAAATATGAAATGCAACTACATGAAATAGAGTTTCAAACAATTAAAGGGAACATGACTGTGATAGCAGAAAGTCAAAAGAAAG
>NW_027759181.1:0-4149 GCF_054177405.1 Leptonychotes weddellii
TTTATTTATTTGACAGAGAGAGACACAGCGAGAGAGGGAACATAAGCAGGGGGAGTGGGAGAGGGAGAAGCAGGCTTCCCGCGGAGCAGGGAGCCCGATGCGGGGCTCGATCCCAGGACGCTGGGATCATGACCTGAGCCGAAGGCAGACGCTTAACGACTGAGCCACCCAGGCGCCCCGTGGTAACATAGTGTTTATTGAAAGACTTTGCAATTTAGTTTGATAGCCCTGGGAGTAAGAGAGCTATGACTGTCTGGGTTGGTAAGCTCCGCCTCTTTTGATTGGGAGTCAACACCAGGCAAGGTTGACCCTCCTTCTAGAGCCGCAAAGTCACATTTAAACAACCGGTCTGCAGGGATTCTTGACTCTTGAGTGCTTACCTGCGCACAGGGTCCACAACAACTCTTGCTAAAGAAAAAAGAGCAGCAGGTGCCTTAGTCACATTACTCCTACGGAATCATTATTATTATTATTGTGAATAATTCAAAAAATTAAAACTAATAAGGCACCAAAAAAAAAAAAAACAGTGCAGTGCTTTAAAATGTGAAGATAAAGTTACTGACTGCCTATCAAGTGGGACAGGTATGTTTTTGGGAACGGGGATGAACGTGCTCCACCATCCACTCTCACCTGGGACGGCTCAGTGATCCATGGTTGGGCGTAAGGAAGGAGAGCAGCACAATTGAGGGGAAAAAAGGGAGTTTTGCTTGCTGGTGCTTACATATCCATGTCTTCCCCTCCAGAAACGGAGCTTCTGGAAACGGCCTTTAGTACAAAAATATTCAAGCCACCCTGCGATCCTCTAACAGATGAGCTTGAAGCACATTTCGCTCTGGAGTTACGATTGATAATAGTGCCCAGGCACGCTAATTAAGCATTTTGTCAACAGAATCTTAATTTACGTTTGTCCAGAGAGAACTGAAGGAATTTACGTTCCTGGCCCCGGGGGGGGGGGTGGGGGGACACAGGAATCAACAGGTCAAAAGAGGACGGCCAGTTAGGATTTAGGCTCACACCTTGTATCTTTCTGAACGGTGCTCTGATTTCCTCCCGCTGTCGGAGAGGTCTGATGGGGGGCAAGCTGGGACACACTTCCAGTTTCTTCCTTCATCAGACCGTGAGTCGGGTCACATCATTTACTTAAAAGTGAATTCCCAGAACGGGAACTTCAAACAAAGATTTTACATTGTAAATAGTAGCGATTTTTCTACTAAGGGTGAATGGAAGTCAGCTGTACTTGCCATCAGCATGATAATAAAAAGCTTGTAGAAAAGTGAATCACTCATTAACAATTCGCCAGAGTGAGTGATCTTTTTAAGGCCCTGCTTAAAGCTCTTGGTGGCTTCCCACTGCCCGGGGGGATAGAGCATGACCCCCTGCCCCCACCGGCTCAGGTCCCCCCAGGGGTGGCTCCTGCCACTGCCCCAGTCTTTTCCCTGGTGTCTCTGAGCTTCCTCGGCCAGGGGGACCTTCTGTTCCCAGGGCCTGCCTCGGTATCCTTCCGGGGCTGGAGATAACTCTCAGCCTGGCTAACCCCTGGGTCTCAACATAATTCTGATGCCCTGACCAAGTTCTGTCCTCCTGAGTGAGTTTACAGCCCCCCACAGCCCACACCTCCCTTTCTGAACACTTACTGTTGCTAATATAAACCTGCCTCAAAGGAGTGTTGTCAATGCAAATGCCTGCTGACGTTGGGAGCATCCACCAAATGTTAGCTTTCTACCCATTGGCACTGGCCTTGCTGTCTCCCTGCACCGTATCCTCCCTCGGGAGGCAGAACACAGCTGTCTTGTTGCTTCTGTAACCCAGACCTCCCACACAACGAGGACTGGGCTCAAGCTGAATCACAGGTGCTCAATAAACATGGGTGGAATGAAGGAATAGACCCAAATTTGTTGAATGGAGGATGCTGGGCGGCGGGGGGGGGGGGGGGTTACTGTTTAATGGATACAGGGTTTCTGTTTGGGATAATGAAACACTTCCGGAGATGGATGGCGGGATGGGTGTACAATGAAGTGGATGTACTAATGCCACTGAAATGCACATACAGATGGTTCAACTGTAAATTTTATGTTATGTATGTTTTACCACGATAAAAAATTGTGTTGAATGAATGCATAGTTGACTATTTTGAGCTTGGTCCTATTCAACTCTTATATTTTAATTCAATAAATATTCATAGAGTGCCTACTATAGGTAACACAGAAAGGTGCACTCTCGGACTTACAGAATAGTCTATAAAATACACTCAAATTTCACACCCAATCACCCTTTTTATGTAAACACATTTAATCTAGACAGACAGGTCTTTTTTTTTTTTTTGAGATTTTATTTATTTATTTGACAGAGAGAGAGCAGCAGAGGGAGAGGGAGAAGCAGACCCCGATGAGCAGGGAGCCCGATGCAGGGCTCGATCCCAGGACCCCGGGATCACGACCCGAGCCAAAGGCAGATGCTTAACCGACTGAGCCACCCAGGTGCCCCCAGACAGGTCTTATTTATCTTTATATCCCAAGCTGCCAGCACATAATATGTGCTCAACTAATGTTTGCTAAATCGAAAGTAGGGCATTGACAATAATCTAGTGTTTAAGGAGGGCTTTCCCCATTACAAAATGCTCCACACAAAATCTCACATGGGGTCTCTTTCGCTCTTTCTTCTCCTTTCTCTTTCCTTCACGTTAATAGCCATCCCTGCCTGACTTTACAATTTCCTCAATTTTCATATCCTTGGCTGGCCAGCTATTTTTAGCTGTTCATCTCTTGCTCTCATTCCCACGTGTCTAAGCAAATTTTGCTATTTTATACCTTCCATGCCTTCGACAAAGTCCAAGTCCCGGAAAAGAGTTACACTTGTCTCTGAGGAGAAAGATGAGCAGGGATAAGGTGGGCTTAGCAGATGGGTTGTGCTACACGCCCTGGAATCCCCAGACACATCCCCCTCCTGTCCCCAAACCTTCTGGGCATCCTTGGGGGATGAGTAAGACCCATCACGTCTCAAAAAGCAACCACACACCGTTTGCCCACTGGCTGTCGTTTGAATGGTGGTCGGTTGCCTGGTAGTTTCTTTCACTTTCCACTGAATTAACTTCAGTCTTTTCATAATGTAAGGAAGTAGATAAGAAGATATGGTGTAATAAAATATTAGGCAGCATTGTAGAGAAGGGAACATCAAAGCATTAGTCCAGTTGGGGTGATAAAGAATATTCCATTTGCAAGGCCTCTGTCAAACAGCCTGACCAGCAGGAGCTGACTTCTGCAGGGCTTGGCTTTCCAAGGTCAACACCACGGAACGAAGCCAAGAGGTGCGGAGATCGCATTTGACTTCCATGCGTCTGATGCCTTGGACACGCAGGTAGATTCCCATTCTAGCACCATCTTCCCGATAGGCGCGACATAGCGGAGTGCTCCCGAGCACAGCCTCAAGCCAGGCTGCAAGAGCAGAATCCATCCCCTGTACTTACTACCTTCTGTGAACTGAGGCAAGTTTCCTGACCTTTCTATGCCTCAGTTTTCTCATCTGTAAAATGAGAATAATGAGATACTCAAGGAGTTTTTGTGAGCATGAGATACACTAATATTAACTTGTAAAGCACTTAAAACAATGCCAGGCTTGTATTAAGTATTATATCAACGTTTGATACATAAATAAAATAAAAAATATAGTTAATGCACATCTTAGCAGCCCCTGGTTTACAAAGCAGTTTCGTGTAGTTAGGATTACATCCCTTTTATGGATGGGAAAATAAGGTTTCCTAAGCGTTTTGCTAAGTGTTTTGAGACCAAGTTGATTAAAAAGAAAAATGAGCATTTAATATCTTTTATTTCTTATCCTTTCTCCAAGGAAAAGGATCAGCTCTCTTTTTTCCTATTTCCACAGCAAAGAGAATGGTGGTTAATCACTTAATTTTTATTTGATTACTATGATAATAAGTAGAATAGTTATCATTGAGGGGCGCCTGGGTGGCTCAGTCGGTTAAGCGACTGCCTTCGGCTCAGGTCATGATCCTGGAGTCCCGGGATCGAGTCCCGCATCGGGCTCCCTGCTCGGCAGGGAGTCTGCTTCTCCCTCTGACCCTCCCCCCTCTCATGTGCTCTCTCTCTCTGTCTCTCTCTCTCAAATAAATAAATAAAATCTTTAAAAAAAAAA
>NW_027759182.1:0-299 GCF_054177405.1 Leptonychotes weddellii
TACAACCCTTACTGTGGAGACAAGGCCTTTCATGCCTTGGTTTCCAGCTGCCTCTTAACGTTTCTCTCAGACCACTTTCTATACTATCATAGCCTAGCCACACTAGCCATTTTTCTCACCTCCAAACACACTGACCTTATTCCTATATCAAGTCCTTTGCTGTTCCATGTGCCTAGAACACTCTTCCCCAAGACTTCATTTTTTTTTTTTTTTTAAGATTTTATTTATTTATTTATTTGAGAGAGAGAATGAGAGAGAGAGAGAGCATGAGATGGGGGAGGGTCAGAGGGAGAAGCAGA
>NW_027759183.1:0-299 GCF_054177405.1 Leptonychotes weddellii
CAGCATAATACCCTCCAGTTCCATCCACATCATTGCTTTTCAGTTGTTTTTTAAAGTCTTATAATAAACTACACACAGAACAACAATTTTTTTTTAAAGTTTTTATTTATTTATTTATTAGAGAGCGAGCAAGAGAGAAACAGCATGAGAGAGGAGAGGGTCAGAGGGAGAAGCAGGCTCCCCACTGAGCTGGGAGCCCGATGTGGGATTCGATCCCAGGATCCTGGGATCGTGACCTGAGCCGAAGGCAGTCACTTAACCAACTGAGCCACCCAGGCGCCCCACAGAACAACAATTTT
>NW_027759184.1:0-299 GCF_054177405.1 Leptonychotes weddellii
CCTTGATTTTGTTTCACCACCGACCTCCAGGCAAGGAGGGCCTGATACATAGGATAAAATTACTATTTCAAGCCTGCCTTTAAGGGGTGGTTATTTCAGCATAGAAATGGCCTTGTCCTAAAACCAAAGACTGAACCCCCACTTCTACCATGCATGTGTGCCTGTGGCTTCTTGGGGCTGAGGAGGACATGGCCCAGGGCCAGAGCACACGGCTCAACCAGCAAAATCCCTCACACTCAGCCAGAGGCCCCGTGCAGGGCGCAGGCCCCACCACCACCCACAGTGTGCCTGCATCCCCA
>NW_027759185.1:0-299 GCF_054177405.1 Leptonychotes weddellii
TGGGTTTCAAGTCCAGGGTCGTCAGGAGGAGACACAAGGAAGAGTCAGTGCTATAGTTCCAGTCCAATGGCCGTCTGCTGTAGAATTCTTTCTTGCTCAAGGGAGGTCAGTCGTTGCTCCTGCTCAGCCTTCAACTGATTGGAGGGGCCCACCCACATTGTGGAGGGCAGTCTGCTTTACTCAAAGTTCATCCATTTAAGTGTATCTCATCCAAAATCTCCTCCTAGAAACATCCAGAATAATACTTGACCACAACTCTTGGCACTGCGGCCCAGCCAAATTGATTCGTGAAATGAATG
>NW_027759186.1:0-299 GCF_054177405.1 Leptonychotes weddellii
CAGTTCATTGTGCTCAGGAGTGAACACCTGACCCAAGCTGGGCCAAAACTATGGAACTGGGCCAGAAGCAGGTGAGTCTCAGTCTAGACTGCTCATCTGAAAGGGAGATGTAAGTTGCAGTTCCTGATCTTTAGGAAGTAAATAATCAGATAGATAAGAATAGCATACAACTCCCAAAAGAATGAGACAGATTAGGGGCACCTAGGTGGCTCAGTCATTAAGCATCTGCCTTCGGCTCAGGTCATATGATCTCAGGGTCCTGAGATCAAGCCCTGCATTGGGCCCCCTGCTCAGCAGGA
>NW_027759187.1:0-299 GCF_054177405.1 Leptonychotes weddellii
TTAAGCGACTGCCTTCGGCTCAGGTCATGATCCTGGAGTCCCGGGATCGAGTCCCGCATCGGGCTCCCTGCTCAGCGGGGAGTCTGCTTCTCCCTCTGATCCTCCCCCCTCTCATGCTCTCTGTCTCTCATTCTCTCTCTCGCAAATAAATAAAATCTTAAAAAAAAAAAAAAAAAAAGTAGATTAAAAAAAAAAAAAATGCACATACCATATGGCCAATGTTCCGTTTGTTACCAGCCTTCTCACCTTTGATTCCTAACAGTGTTTTCCTTAACGTAGATACAAGTCCTTTATCAGGT
>NW_027759188.1:0-299 GCF_054177405.1 Leptonychotes weddellii
ACTCACCCTTGTTCCTCTGTCTCCAAACTCAGGAGTTAGAGCCAAAGACAATCTTATGTGTTTTTGCAGAGTAGGCCTTTAGTACAGGTTTGTTTACTGTCTTGGTACTCATTGATGAAGGGTGCTTGAGTGGTTAGGACAGTGGGATCAGTGTCTTCCCAAACAAAGGCGCATTCATGTAATGCACACATCGATGATGTGGGCATGGATCTTCATATTTGCCCTTCCTGCTTCACAGTTTATAGTGAAGAGCAAACAAGGGAAACGAAGCACCTGAAAAGCCTCTGTGGACTCTGGAG
>NW_027759189.1:0-299 GCF_054177405.1 Leptonychotes weddellii
TCTAAATACTATCATCTCTTTGGTTTTTAGGTGTGTGGGGCTTTTTTTTTTTTTTAAGTATTTATTTATTTGAGAGAGAGTGGGGGGAAGGGACAAAGGGAATCTCAAGTGGAATCTTAAGCAGTCTCTGCACTGAGCATGAAGGCCAACACAGGGCTCCATCTTACAACCCTGAGATCATGACCTGAGCCAGAATCATGAGTCTGATACTTAACCGACTGAGCCACCCAGGTGCCCCTCTAGGTGTGTTTTTATTGGTTGATTTTTCTTCTGACTCTGAGTTACATTTTATGCTTCTT
>NW_027759190.1:0-299 GCF_054177405.1 Leptonychotes weddellii
AAAAAAAAAAAAAAAAAGAAAGCCACAGTGAAAGGTCTGGGAGATATCTTAGAAGACATTCCTGGTTTAAAAAAAAAAATGAGGGGTCTGGTTTCTCAACAAAGTGAGAAAAATCCACATCTATCAATTACCGCAAACTATGCTGGGTACTGTGAGAATATCTCTACATTTATTTATCTACCTACTTACGTATTCCTCATTTCAGCAGGGTGCTGGGCCCTCGAAGAGCTTCCAATCTAGCCAAAGTCTTCAAACAATTTTTAAAAATGCAACCACAGGACAAAATATTGCATGACCCC
>NW_027759191.1:0-299 GCF_054177405.1 Leptonychotes weddellii
ATCAGACTCTATGTGTGGGCAGTTCATTCTACAAATGCAAAGAAGTCAAGGATTAATTTTAAAAGGCCAACTAAGTGATCCCTTGACAGTTTGGGTGACTTCTTCACTTTCAAAGATTGATCTGGACGCTTTTCATCTCTATTGTAGGGAACCCCCAAAGCTGGTGCTAATAGCCTGCCAATATGCACAAGTATGCCTGCAACACCTGTTCATTTTTAATTACTTCCTTGTCAGGTAGCAAATAGCATTGCCCCAATCCTCCTGGATGCTCTCCGATCACTCCCACTTCCCTGGACACT
>NW_027759192.1:0-14013 GCF_054177405.1 Leptonychotes weddellii
CAAAAGTTGCTTAAACGTGTGAATGCATGAATAAACCGTGCACGTCGTACCATAGAATGCCGCTCAGCAGGAAAAGGAACCGACGACTGATATGTCCTACTGCTTGAATGAGTCTCATCAGCATTGTGTGGAGTGCAGGAAGCCAGGCTCAAAAATGATCTGTCATATGGTTCCATGTATATGACATCCTGGAAAGACCAGGCTGCCGTGATGGAGGGCAGCTCAGTCAGTGACGGTGGGGCCAGACGGGGGCAGCACGAGGGAGCATTTGGGTGATGCACCGCTCTGCGCCCCGATTGTGGTTGTGGTTACATGTGTTAAACAGAACGATACACCCACATTTAAAAGGTCAGTTTTACATAGGGTTGTTTAAAAACACAGGCACACCTGGAGAAATGGGATTTCTGCTTGTGTAAGAGTCTGCCCTGCTAATGTGGTCTTCTGGGATGTTAATGCCACGGCTGACTGTTTCTGCTCAAGAAGTGACTTGATTATAATCTAAACACACGAGGCTTCAGCCGTCCCTGGGTTGATGTCGACTTTGGGCTGGGGGACCCATTTCTGGCTGTAACACAGGGGCACTGGTGAAGGGAGGTGGCTGCCATTGTTCTCACTGTGTCAACCGTAGGTGAAGCAGGTGGAGTCGGGGACCATCCAGTTCCAGTACTCGCTGAGCCCCGAGGGACACCTGGACACAGCCACGGGGCTCGTCCACAGCCCTGAGGCAGAGCGGCAGCCTTCCAGGAGGCCACCCACATCCCCTGCAAGTAAGTGTTTGCAGAGAACTGACTTTTCGAGCTCATGGCATGACTTTATCTGTTCCCGAGGAAAAATACTTAGTCCAGTACGATAACATTTATTCGGTAATTGCCACAGATGGCTTTAATTTGGGTCCGTTGGCTGAGCTTTTGCTTAATATGGAGGTAGAGAGTTGGACAGTGCCAGAGTGTGGCCCAGCACCCTGTCACCTGTTTCTCACAGCCCTCTGACCTAAGGCCTGTGGAAGCTCTGCCGGTGACACTCAATGGGGCAGGTAGCATGGGGCCCTGCAGACGCGGGCTCGAGAGTTAGAGCGTGGCCAAGAGCCACGGGCTGCTGTCTCTGGGGCTGTTAATGTGCCGGCCATTTGTTGTTCTGGAAAGTTGCTTTCTACTCCCTGGAAGCGCTGTCCGGGAGTAGGGTGTCTGATCTCAGCTTATGGCTTTGAGAAAGGGAGCGAGGGATACCAGCAGAGCGACGTCCTTCCTGGGGGCAGTGATGTGTCCGCGTGGGTGCGGGGAGCGAAGGAGCGATGGCTGCTGGGCTTGTGTCTGGCTGGCTCAGCGCCGCTTGGCCTCCGCCCAAGGACCCCTGAGCCAGTGTCTGACGGAGAAGCCCACCTGTCAGGCCCCTGCAGGGGTTTCGTCAGAGGGGTGTTGAAGAAGTTCACTCTGCAGGGCACTGAGCCCTGGCCTGAGGCTTCTAGAGATCACTCCAGCTGAAAGAATGTTCTAGATCATAGGAGGTTCATCTCTTAGAAAGTTAGGAAGGTAGGGAATGAACAAATGTGTAAGCCTGCAGAGGGGAGCTTAGTCCTGGTCCGTCTTCCCGATGGACGCTGCTCGTCTCCAGGGAGGACCTGCCGGTGTCTTGGCTGCAGGCGCTGGAGCAGAGGCACTGGTGGGTCTGGGACTCGTTTGGGACTGATTTTTTATGAGCTGAGATTCTAGTTTATGGAAACTGGTCTTGTTGAATTTAATTTGACAATTGGTGGAAGCAGTCCACTTATTTCTTTGGCCTGGACCTTGACACAGTGGCCACTGTCTTCATGGTCTTCCGTTTTCTGAGATACCTGAATGTATTCAGGTACCAGACAAATAGTCCGTTGCTTTGGGACAAACCACATCATTAAGCATTTTCCTACTTCTCAAAAAGGCAGTGCATTTGATGGTTTTAGTTGTTCTTTCAATTTTTGAATATCATGCTCGCCAGCTTGTTCCCAGGATTTCTGTTTACCCCCAGAGTGTCTATTGATAACCAGTCTTTAACGTCCGCGGCCCCACTGGCTGTGGGGCTGTTGCCAGGATATCCGCTGGAGTCCCTGCAGTGGTGGGTGGAAGGCATGTATTTTCTGTCAGGGTCCATGTAGAGCGTTTCCAGTTTTTCTTGATAAAGTTGAACGCCTTGAAGGCATGGAATATATCGTTTAAAAATACTAAACAAAGGGTGCAATTTATTTCCCACCCATTCTGTAAATCTAGCATCTTCCCTTCCTTGACGTATATTCGTAGTTACATTTTATTTTTTAATTTTTTTAAAAGATTTTATTTATTTATTTGACAGAGAGGGAGAGACAGTGAGAGAGGGAACACAAGCAGGGGGAGTGGGAGAGGGAGAAGCAGGCTCCCCGCCGAGCAGGGAGCCCGATGCGGGTCTCGATCCCAGGACACTGGGACCATGACCTGAGCCGAAGGCAGACGCTTAACTGACTGAGCCACCCAGGCGCCCATAGTTACATTTTAAAAACAAAACAAATACCGACCTCTGAGAAAGGTAAATATGAAAGATAATGTCTCAGATTATAAAAACAGGTAAACATTGTGATTAAATATTTTTGATGAAGTTACTCAAAAAAGGACTGTAATGAAAGGCAGTAGGCGTAGTTCCTCTCCGTCTGTGGAAAAGCCTGGATAGATGGAGTCCTTGGAGGACACGCCTGCACAGCTAGCTTTGTGGGGAAGATGGAGTGACTTTTCCCAGAAAGGAGTTTTCAGGGGTTTAGTTTACGGTGCCTTCATGGTGCTGGAAACAAGCAGCTGGTTTCTTTGAAGACTTTCTCATCAAATTAATTCTAAGCAATGATGGGATTGCCTGGTCACTTGGCTGCCTCGGGCGCGCACCAGGAGTATGGGCTGTGGGCTTGGGCTCACCTTCTCAGTTGCCTTGACTTGTCGTGTGCAGATCTGGGATTTAAACCTGGTCTGCCACTCCCTCTGCTTCCTAGAATTATCTGTTAATTGATTTTTTTATTTTTTAAAAAGATTTTATTTATTTGAGAGAGAAAGCGTGCATGCACGCAACAAAGGGGGGGGCGGGGGCAGAGGGAGAAGCAGGAAGCCCGACGCGGGGCTTGATCCCAGGACCCGGAGATCATGACCTGAGCTGAAGTCAGACGCTTAACGACTGAGCCACCCAGGCGCCCCCATTAATTGATTTTTTGCTTGGGATTCACGGAGATTCTTGGATCTCTGGGTTTATAGTTTTCATCACATTTGGAAAAATTTTTCATCCCATCCTTCAGTTTCCACGTTCTCCCTCCTCTGCAGCCCCCGTCACACAAACGTCAGGCCTCTGGAAGTCCTGCTGCACGCAGCTCGCGGCGCTCTGTTCCTCGCACTGCTCTTGCTTTCTGCACTGGAGACGGTTTCTGTTGCCGTGTCTTCAGGGCCGCTCTCCTCTCTTCTGCGGCGTCTGGTCTCCCGTGCACGCCAGCCAGGCTGCTTCTCGTCACAGATGCCGTTGTTTCATCCCAGGAAGTTCTGTCTGGGTCCGTTTTACATCTTCCCTCTCTTCACAGGGCATGTTCAGTGTGTCCTCTAGCTTTCTGAACACATGAAATATAGGTTGTAACTCCTTTAATATCATTGTTTGTGAATTCTGATAATCTTTGTTAGTTCTAGCTCAGTTTTTACTTATTTTTATTTATTTTTTTTGAGAGAAGGAGAGAGAGCGAGTGGTGAGGGCAGAGGGAGAGAGAATCTCAAGCAGACTCTGCACTGAGCGTGGAGCCTGATGCGGGGCTCGATCTCATGACCCTGAGCTCGTGACCTGAGCCAAAACCAAGAGTCAGACACTTAATTGACTGAGCCACCAGGTGCCCCAATTCTCGCTCAGTTTTGATTGGGTAATTTTTATCCTAATTTGGGTTGTATTTTTCTGCTTCTCTGCTCTCAGTATTTTTTATTGGATTACAGATATTGTGAATTTTCCTTTATCGAATGCTAAATACTTTTGTATTTGATAAATACTCTTGAGCTTTGGGAACAGTTTGATCCTTTTGGATCTTGCCCTTAAGATTTGTTGGATGGGGGGGCGCCTGGGTGGCTCAGTCGGTTAAGCGTCTGCCTTTGGCTCAGGTCATGATCCTGGGGTCCTGGGATCGAGCCCTGTGTCCGGCTCCCTGCTCAGCGGAGAGCCTGCTTCTCCCTCTCCGTCTGTCTGCCACTCTGCCTACTTGTGCTCTCTATCTCTCTGTCAAATAAATGAATAAAATCTTAAAAAAAAAAAAAAGATTTGTTAGATGGGACCAGATCAGCTTTTAGTCCCCACTGACAAGACCCCTTTGTGTCCTCTACCTGACATCTCCCGAATTACGAGGTTTTCCATTCTGGCCTGCGCAGTGGGCCTGTTTCTGGCCTCCTATAAGCACTAGGGACTGTTCCAGTGGCTCTTGCCCCAGCATTGGGTACTTTCCTGATCAGTCATCTGCTGGATCCTAGAGGGGACCCTCTGTAAATGAACAGAGCTCCCTTTCTGTTCACCTTGTCCTGTCTGGTGCTTGGCCCTGCACACTGGAGCTTCCTCAGTCTTGGACCCCCAGCTCTGTCTTCTCCATCAGGGGTCCCCTGTGCCCCATCTCCCTGCACCGTGACCGGAGACGCACTAACTGCTGTAAGCTGGGGCAGTTGCAGGGCTCCCTTCTTTTGTTTCCTGCCCCTCAGGATCACTGTCCTTTGTTGCCTGACTTCTATTGTCTTGAAACCTGTTGTTTCATATATTTTGTCAGCTTAAAAAATTTTGTTTCAGATGCCTTTGTTTCTGGTCACTGTTTCTTGACTCCATGTTGGCCAGAAGTAGACGTCTTTGCCTGCTGTTCATGGTTTCTGGGCTGCTGAAGTCCTCCACCCCAGGGCTGATAGTCCCGTGGTTCTGAAAGTTTTCCCGGCTGCCTTGTGCTACCGTGATTCACTAGACATGCTCTGTGTTTTCGTGACCTTGAGTTGGGCTCATGCTCTCTGCTGGAGCGTATCTCCCCTGTGCACTGCATTTATTTTACTTTGAGATGGATTCTTTTTTTTTTTTAAATTAAAAAATTGCATGGTTAAGAACAGCCAAGGCAGTTTTGAAGACGGAAAGCGGCTTCACCTTTCCTGATTTGCAGATGTGTAGAGTTACAGTAATTAGAACAGCGTGGCATTGGGACAGAGATAGATAAGAAGATGCAATAAAGAGTGTGATGGATGGACAAGTTATAGATGAGTGTGTGCTTTACTATTATTGTCGTAACAAATTACTATAAATGTAAAGTGGCTTAAAATAGTACGAACTTACTGTCATACAGTTCTGGAGGTGAGAAGTCCAAAATGGGTCTCACAGGCTGACGAAGAGGTCTTGGTGGGGCTGGTTCCTTCTGGAGGCTCCGGGGCAGGCTCTGTCTTCTTTCCAGCCTCTAGTGGCTGCTGAATCCTTTGGCCCCTTCCTCCCTCTTCAGAGGCACCGGGCAGTTTCCAGATCTCTCTCTGACTCTGATCTCCTCCCTCCCTGTCACATATAAGGACTGTTGTGATTGCGTTGGGCAGACCCGATCATCCAGGAGTCTCCCTGATGAGCAGCCGTTGTTACAGGCTGTGCAACATCATTACATTGATGGGTTCTGGGGATTTCTGGGGTGGGAGCATTGTTCTGCTTACCAGCAGGAGTAGGGAGGGACCAGTCACTTAACCGTGCGGGAATGACTGTCCATAAGGGACATATAAAATTAGATCCTAATTTCATATCATGTGCAAAAATAAATTTTGGGTGGATTATGAAACAAAACTCTAGAAGTGGTAGAAAACTCTAGAATTAGAAGATTAGAAAGAAGAAAGATTGTAGAAATAGCTGCTCCAAATCAATAAGAAATAACGAAAATGGGAAAGAAACATGGGCAAAGCACATGAACAGGGGATTTCCATGGAAGAAGCCCGGGTGGCCAGTGAGCATGAGACAGGGCTCAGTGTCACTAGTGATTGGAGAAATGCACAATACAATGAGGAGTCATTTCATTCCTCCCCCCCTCCCCACCACTGGGGAGATGTACTTGTCTTATAGCACGAGGTTCACGAGGATGCTCGTGGAGAAAGAGGGTCTTACCACGCCGGCAGGAATGCCATGCAGACAGATGCTTTGAGGAGCAGTTTCATAATATTTGGTTCATACCCTGTGACTCAGAGGTGCTGTTTCTAGATGCCTGCAGAGACCAGCTGGTTCCTCAGTGCATGGTGGCCTGCCCACTCCCCCTGGGGGATGGAAAAACAAGTTGGTGTATTTGGACGACCAGATGCCGTACAGCAGTCAGAATGAACCAAGTAGATCTTTGCATGGCCTCAGGGATGAATCTTCAAGACCGTGTGTGGAGTGAAGACGGCAAGTTCTGGAAGGAAGTGTATGACGTGGCAGCCTTCAGTAACTTTGAGAACAGTCACGTGTATCGTTGACGGGTGTGTGTGTGCTGATGGGATGACCCTGGACCACTCGCTGGCTGTCTCTGTTCCTCAGTTTTCTCAGCTGTGAAATGGGATGCAGCAAAGGCCTGAGTAGGAAAAAACAAAACTTGAGAAACCTTAGAAAAAAAATTGGAGGATATTTTCATGACTTTGGGGTTAGGAAAGCTTTCTTTCTTTCTTTTTTTAAAAATTATTTTTTTATTTTTTATTTTTAGAGATTTTATTTATTTGAGAGAGAGTGAGTAAGCACGAGCGAGCATGAGCAGGGGGAGGGGCAGAGGGAGAGGGAGAAGCAGACTCCTCAATGAGCAGGGAGCCTGATGCAGGGCTTGATCCCAGGATCCTGGGATCATGACCTGAGCCAAAGGCAGATGCTTAACTGACTGAGCCACCCAGGCACCTAAAAGGAGATCCATTTTAAAAAGAAACAGTAAGGGTGCCTGGGTGGCTCATTGGGCTCCTGGTTCAGCGGGGAGTCTGCTTGTCCCTCTGCCTCTGGCCCTCCCCCTCCCTCTGCTTGTGCTCTCACACACACACACACACACACACACACACACACACACACTGTCTCTCTCTCAAATAAAGAAAATCTTTTTTTTTTTTTTTTTTTAAAGACAATAAACAAACTACCAAATATTTTAGGTAGCAAAAAGAAGAATGTACCACGCTGGTGCGAGATGTGGATACTGGGGAAGCTGCATATCTGGGGCAGGGAGTATATGGGAATTCTCTGTCCTTTCTGCTCAGTATTGCTATGAATATAAAACCGCCCTAAAAATAAATCCTATTTAAGAAAAGAAAGAGATAGAGGGAATGACTTGTGGGAAACTTTGTCGTTATGCCCATCTTGATTTGATTCACTTGTGTTCAGGATTTCTGTCTGTCTCCATAATTGAGCTTCCTCTGTGGCAGAGGTCAGCAGACTTCAAGGCCAGATAGTAAATATTTCAGCCTTTGTGGGCTGGATGCCCTACCGCAGCTCCTCTCCGGTGCTGTCTGGTGAAAGCCATACAAACGAGCTTGGCTATGTTACAGTAAGAGTTCATTCACAAACACAGGTTGTGGGCTGAATCTGACGGGTGGGCCGTAACGGGCGGATCCCTGATCTATAGGTTTCTTTTTTGTCATGTCTTTATCAGGTTTTCGTATTTGGAGTGTGCTAGTTTTGCAAAATGAGTGTTCAGTTAGGGCTCTCTAGAGAAACAGAACCAGTGGGCTATCCATGTAGGAAGAGATTTATTATAAGAAGTTGGCTCACACCATCCGTGGTGGCTGAGAAGAGGCTCAGGAAACCTGCTGGTGTAATTAGTTCGAGCCCAGAGGCCTGAGAGCCAGGGAAACCCACTGTACAGATTTCGGTCTGGGTCTGAAGGCCTGAGAAGCAGGAGCATGGAGGGCAGGAGAAGATGGGTGTCCCAGCTCCATGGTCAGGCAGGAGGGGCCCAGTTTCTCCTTCTTCCACTCCTTGGTTTTATTCAAGCCCTCATCATCCCACAGATGGGATGATGCCCACCCACACTGGGGAGGGCAGACCGCTTCCCTCAGTCGGTCTATTCAAATAGTAATTTCATCTGGAATCACCTTCACAGAGACACTCAGAATGATGGTCGGCCACATATCTGGGCCCCTGTGATCCATCTCGTCTACTCGACACAAAAAATTCATCATCACAATGAGTTACGATGCTTTTTATCTTTTTCTGGGCTTTAAAATAGTTTCAACAGAAGGCAGGACCTGTTTCTTGAAGGTTTGATAAAACTTACCTATAAAGCCATCAGGAACTTAGTGCCTTTGGAAACGATTTTCGGACAATGTTAATCTTTTTTTTAAAAAATTTTTATTGTTATGTTAATGACCATACATTACATCATTAGTTTTTGATGTAGTGTTCCATGATTCATTGTTTGTGCATAATACCCAGTGCTCCATGCAGAACGTGCCCTCTTTAATACCATCACCAGGCTAACCCATCCTCCCACCCTCCTCCCCTCTAGAACCCTCAGTTTGTTTTTCAGAGTCCATCGTCTCTCATGGTTCATCTCCCCCTCCGATTTCGCCCCTTCATTCTTCCCTTCCTGCTATCTTCTTTTTTTTTTTTCTTAACATATATTGCATTATTTGTTTCAGAGGTACAGATCTGTGATTCAACAGTCTTGCACAATTCACAGCGCTCACCATAGCACATACCCTCCCCAGTGTCTATCACCCAGCCACCCCATCCCTCCCACCCCACCCCCCACTCCAGCAACCCTCAGTTTGTTTCCTGAGATTAAGAATTCCTCATATCATTGAGGTCATCTGATACATGTCTTTCTCTGATTGACTTATTTAGCTCAGCATAACACCCTCCAGTTCTATCCCCATCGTTGCAAATGGCAAGATCTCATTCCTTTTGATGGCTGCATAATATTCCACAGACAATGTTAATCTTGAAAACAACCAAGGTTATTGAGCAGCAATTGGATTTATTCCAGAATAGCAGAGGAACTGCAAATGGGGATGTGTAGACCATGGTGAAAGCTAGGCCAGTCCCGAGAGCAGAGGAGAGCGATGGCCCGCTCATAGAGGGAAGGAGGAGGCTGGGAGGGGTGGTTTTGAGCAGAAGTTCACTGGAGTAAAAGAGAGCTCTGAGTGGCGGCTTCTCATGGGCTGCAGGTTCCTGCTGGTCCCCAGGCACGGCCAGGTGGGGGTGGGGGCACCCTGCCGACCCCCGCTCCATCCCCCATCTCGTTGGGGTTTCCTTGGCTCGTTTCCACAACCTTTAAGTTTCTGTTATGGTTTATGGCTCTATTTAGGTTTTCCATCTCAGCTCATGTTAACTTTGGGGATACATAGTCTTGTAGACAAATGGTTAATTTCATTTAATTTACTAAGATCCTGAGATAAACTTGTATCTAACATAAAAATCCTAATTTCTATCTCTGTGTAGGTTCCCTTTATCATCCCTGATCTTTTGGCGAGTCTCTCCTTCTCTCGGTCAGACTTATCAGAGGTGTTTCCCTTTCATCCTCTGTAAGGAATCAGCTTTTGGTTTCCTTTATTGGTTCTCATGCTGTTTTGAAGTTTCTGATTATATCTTTAATTTTAATCTAATTAATTATAATTTAATTTTATATGAGTTTGCCTTTATTAATCCCCTCCTCTTTTTTTTTTTTTTTAAAGTTTTAAAGAAGTTGAATGTTTAGCATATTTCCATTTGTCTGTTTAATGAAAACATCTAAGGTCTTGTGGTTTCCTTCCAAGTACCTCTTTGACTCTATTTCAGATTTTTTGACCTGTGGTGTTATTTTCTAAATTATTGGTTTCAATTTCTATTTCCCTTTGACCTCGAATTTAGAAGTGAAAAAAAATAGTCTTGCGTTAAGGTATCCACACTGAACTTGTCTTGCTTGTCTTCAGAGCCCCGAGCAGGCGTCTCCCTGGTGAGCGTGTACTTTCACCGCCCACAGCTCTTTGGAGATCCGTTGTTTATTTCATCCTGTTGTTGGTTCCGGGGTCTCCTCCTCCCCCCCTGCCCTTGGACTGAATCAATCCGGTTTGCCATGGTGACAGATAATCCCCAGATCTCACCGGTTTAAAACACAAAGGTTTGTCTCCTGCTGTCCCTCCCCATCCGTCAAGGGTTGGTAGCAGCTCCGCCTGTTGTGGTCACAGATGGCAGGTGTCATCTGAGTTCCGCTGGCCACAGCGCCACAAAGAAAGGGACACGTCGGGGGAGCCTGCCCCACGGTCAGAGGCTCTGGCCTGGAAGTGACACACAGGACTCCTCCCGGCTCAGGGGTGGGAGCCAGCCAAGTGCCCACACCCAGTGGCAGGGGCTGGCAAGTGACCTGGACGGTGAAGAGGTACAGATCTCTGTTGTGGGCATTTGCTCAACACTGAGCACTGTCCTAGGAGCATCTCACGAGTGGGGGCTGTGTGTCCTCCTCTTTTTGCCCCCCAGGGTCCTGGCCCAGGAAAGCACTCGGCACATGTTTGCAGAGCTGATGTAAGGCTTGGCTGCATCCTGGCACTCGAGTTCTGTCTGCCTGTCTCTCTGCCTCCCATACCCGGTCCCCTCACCATTGAGCTCTCTCATTGTTGGCTTCCTTCCAGGAAGAGTTTCTTCCTATAGCGACCCCAGGAGCTCTGAGGTTACGTAACCTTGGGTAGTTTGTGTTCAGGGGTCCCATACAAGTCCTGAGATGGAGCCCCTTCCCTCTGCTGTGTCCCCGGCCTTTACCCGAGTGGTTAAGAGCTGGGAGGGTGCTGCTCTCGGAAGAGAGTGTGGAGTCAGGGTGGGGAAGGCTGTTGTGTCACCCAGGGATCGAGGGCCTGACCTTGGGATTCCAAGTCCCAGGCCGTTCCCCGGCACGCTGCTGCTTCTGCGTGTGGCGGTATCCCGGCTTTGGCCAGCTTTTCCTGCATTTCGAGATGTTCGAACCAGCGGATGTTAGCAGTCCCTGCCCCTCTGTGCTATGTGAACAGGACAAGCACCGGGGAGCCGGCCTGTCCCCCAGAAGCCCGCCCCCTCCAGCTCCACACGGGCAGCTGGGCAGAGTGGTGCCAGCGGAAGGCCGGACGTTCTTGGGCTCCGAGGCATGTTGAGGTTCGGGGGGAAGGGGCCCCTCCCCACAGAGACAGCTCACTCTGGGCTCCAGCTCAGTCTCTCTGATGACCGGGTAAGGGTGTGTCTTCCCCTGTAGAGCTTGGCAGACAGGTCGCTGGAGGGTTCAGGATCTAGTACATGCGTCCTCCATTCCCCACCGCCTTTCGGGGGCCAGCAGGTCTGCACGGATGGAACCTGATTGCATTTGCTTTACTTAATCTGGATTTATCGCTGCGTTCATGTCACACCCATGTGATTGCTTTCATCCCAGGTTCACTCGTGTTTAACTGGTGACGGAAACTTTCCCTCCTTCAATATTTTACCAACTTACACGGTTCTGTTAGAAATCTTGATGACATGCGGCTGTCACGTTAAATGAGGGACTTTGGCTCTCTGTCATGAATTATCTTTTTTATGTCCTCTGTAGAATTAACAAGGGAGCTGAGGCCCACTCCTCACCATCTGGGAGGGAGTGCACGGAGCCACTAGAGGGCACTCGGTCTTGGTTTTTTGAAACTTGGACTTTCCACGATTTGAAAATCAGCTGTGGAAGGGGTCTCGGGAAATATGTCATCACGGTGGTTCTGGAATGCCCTGACTTAGGTTCTTGGCATGGTTGTGACCTTTCTTGTGTCAGTGCTGTAGGGATGTCCAGCAGGAGGCTCCCTGCCCCCAGGGGTCGTGTCACCCAGGCAGTCATGCAGGAGGGGGTTTGAGCCGCCCGGCAGGAGCCACATGAATGGGCAGATGTAAAGGGATGTGTGCGCTCTCTTGGAGGCTGTTAGCGGTGGCTCAGAGCAGAGGTCTTGATGGGGGACAGGCCCCTGCCGTGGCCAGCCCGTGAAGGTGACCCCTGCATTGGGCTTTGGTCACAGCGTTCCCCAGTCCTCTGGGGCCTGGTTAGCTGAGATAGGGCACCTTGCGCATCTTGGTTTTAGAGTACCGCCAGCGACAGGATGGACGGAACCATGACACCTTTGTAGTGACACTCCCTTGTCAGCAGCGGGAACATGCATTTCTCCCATGTCCTCTCTGCTTAGGGAACATCTGGGTATGGTGCCAACTTGCATCCCTTGCACCAAAGAGCCCGGTCACTCGCATGGGTCCAGAGCGTAACTTCCCGGGTGCTGAAGTGCACGTTGGATCCTGGTGCTCACTTAGCAACACTCTGGCGACTGCTGACATGGGTGGCGGTGGAACCTTGGGACCCCTAGGTGTGCTCGGGACGCATGTCCCTCGCTGGCCCTGACTGCCCAGCCTGCTCGAGCAGCAGGTGGCCGTGGTGGTGGGGCTTGTGCAGCTGCAGGTGCGGACACTGTGGGCGGGCCTGGGCTCGCTCTTGTGCAAGTCCAGCCCCCCCGGCGGCAGCCCCCATGTGTGCTGGGCCCCCCAGGTGTCCCGTGCGCAGGAGCACCTCGGCCACCTGTGCTCTGCGCTCCTTCAGCACTGAGACCACAGCCACCCCGTCACTGAGCTGTCTGCCCCTTTATCTCTGCACAGATCGTGCTCATTTCCCCCATTTCCTGGGCTCTGAATCTTAGGGAGAATAACTTTTTACCCCCAAGTAAGTAGAATGAGGGCCTTTCAAATGGGTTTGCCATATGAATTCTTAGTGTCTGAAGAACCATTAAATATTGATTAATGCTTTCTTTTCAAGGCCCAGTGGGACATTTATTTTCCCAGTTTTTCTTTAAATCATGGCGACTCTGTCTTTAGTGGTGATGACCCCTTCCTCTTTCCTGCCTTTTGGTGCTGGCTGTTCGCCCCATCCTGTAACATCGCCGACCCCTCCCTTCCAGTCCGAGGCCTGAGCCAAGTGGCCGCCGCCTCTGCCGGTGAAGGTCTGACCCCACAGCTAGACACAGGCGGGTTTGTGCTGCTGGACAGTGTTTTCCTCTGTGAACACCCCTCAGGCCTGTCTGCTGACTCCTTTCCTCAGTTTCCCCCCAGAATGCACAGCTGTGTTTGAGAAAAGCACTCCCAGGAAGACAGCTAGCATTTTGGGATAAAGGGCTTCGGCACTACCTGCTACCCAGGTCTGGCCCGTGGCTGGTGACGGACAGGAAGGTGGTCGCGCTGTGGGCCCCCCAGCGTTTCTAGAGGGGCTTCTGTTCCCTCCAGCCTGGCCTTCTGTTGACCTGTGTACTTGTTTCTGTATCTTTCTGTGGCCCCTGTCCAGTCCCCTCACCAGAGCTGCTGTCTGGGCAGTGTAGACGGCTTAGACTTGCGCGATCCTGCATGGTGTGCCCTCCTGGCAGAGAAAGCACCCGGACACAGGTCTTTGTGTGACCCAGCGGGATGCGGACAGCTCAGATGTCGGTGACGGCAGTTTGGGCTTCTAGAAGCTGAATTGACAGAAGGGAGGCTTAGACCGTTGAGCTTCTGTTGACCGCGATTTTCAGTGAGTTGAGGCTGACTGGGGAGCAACAGAGTGTCAGGGAAAATTAATCTTCAGACAGGTTGCAGACCTGCTGCAGCAGGAGCTGTGAGCTCCTTGGTCTCAAGCCGTCGGTGGGGACCCTGTCTGCATGGCACTTAGCCCTGGTGGCGGGGGAACCACGCATGTAGTCCCTTCCTGCTGTTCTCGGCACTGTCTCCGAGGTCAAGGTGGGACACGGCTTCCTGGGCTCTGTGGCCCGTGGGTTGCCCAGGGCGTGTGCCAAAGCCGTCGGTCCTCTCTGCGTTTCCGTGTTCTTCTGGAAACCAGAGCCCTGTGGCTCCCCAGCAAGGGGCACGTGTGGGGAGAGACTCCGGGGCCAGCGGCTGCTTAGGGTGTCTCCGTTGGCGCGGCCGAGCTGACCACTGTCACTGGTTCACCTTGTAATGATCATTAAATTAAGATTTAAGTTCTTTTTAATTCCACAAGCGATACACGGATATCCATGCTCACTCATGCACATAAAGGGTGAAGCGACAGCCCCTTACCCTCGCCCCCGCCCTGTGAACTTCGGTGGATTTACC
>NW_027759193.1:0-4148 GCF_054177405.1 Leptonychotes weddellii
GGAGGGGGGTGGGAGGATGGGTTGGCCTGGTGGTGGGTATTGAGGAGGGCACGTTCTGCATGGAGCACTGGGTGTTGTGCACGAACAATGAATCATGGAACACTTCATCTAGAACTAATGATGTAATGTATGGGGATTAACATAAGAATAAAAAAAATAAATAAAAAATAAAATTAAAAAAAAAGGAAATTTATAAAATACACATCTGCCATATTACATTGGTGGTTTTATCTGAATTGTGTGCACTACTTGCAACCTAGATTTCCTTATTGAAATAAGAATTGGGGCGCCTGGGTGGCTTAGTTGGTTAGGCGACTGCCTTCGGCTCAGGTCATGATCCTGGAGTCCCGGGATCGAGTCCCACATCGGGCTCCCTGCTCAGCGGGGGGTCTGCTTCTCCCTCTGACCCTCTTCCCTCTCGTGCTCTCTGTCTCTCATTCTCTCTCTCAAATAAATAAATAAAATCTTAAAAAAAAAAAGAAATAAGAATTGGTTGAACGAGCATTTATTATTTTGCAAGTGGTTTGCTTTTGTGGTTTATCCATTTGTTGTTCTGCTCTATTTCTCCTGTAGCTGGCATAGGATGTGGCCTCTTCTAGTTCCACTTGGGAAATAATAAGGGCTTCTTGTGGCCCAGGGGAACACTCCAAACTACCGGACGGCCTCCCTACGACAGAGCTATAACAATGCAGATTCACGATCCAGACCACAGAATGGTGTTTCTGTTCACTGGGGAGGGAACTGGGGATCCATGTGGTCTAAAGCTCCTTAGGCATCTAACTGGGATCCTCATTTCCCAAAGAAAGGAAGGAGTGAAATCAATGGAACTAAGTCAGGGTAAGGAATTGAACGTGTATTGTCAGCATTCTCCAGAGAAACAACTGACCATCTATACCTACATCTCTATGTAATCTCTCTCTCTAGAGAGAGATTTATTAGAGACTGTGTTACATGGTTATGACCCAGGCAGGAGAAGACCAATGTCCCAGCTCAAAGAGGAACTTCTCCCTTACTTAGCTTTTTTGTTCTGGCTCAACCAGTTGGATTAGGCCCATCAGGGTCAGTGGCGGGGGGCGGATAACCTGCTTTACTCAGTACCGATTCAAATGTTAGTCTCATCCGGAAACACTCTCATAGGCCCAGAACAAAGTCTCACCAAATTGGGCACCTTGTGGCACAGTGAGGCTGACACAGAAAATTAACCATCACTGCATATTCCACAAGAGTGAATGAAGCTTCTGGGTCATGGGGAAATGACACCAAATGAGGTCACTGAGGAAGAGAAGAGAGATTCCCATCTAATAGGCTTTGCAGGACCTTATAAGTGCTTTGAAATTTCATGGAGAGCTTTATGCACATTTTCCATCTTCTAATCCCTGTGGCATCATTGATAATACCTTCAAATCTGGCTTCTAGTTTATTAATTCCTCTGTAACTGCTTAGCCCTCCAGCTGAGTGTATAATTTTTTTTTAAAGATTTTATTTATTTATTTGAGAGAGAGAGAGACTGAGAGAGAGCACATGAGAGGGGGGAGGGTTGGGAGGGTCAGAGGGAGAAGCAGACTCCCTGACGAGCAGGGAGCCCGATGCGGGACTTGATCCAGGGACTCCCGGATCATGACCTGAGCCGAAGGCAGTCGCTTAACCAACTGAGCCACCCAGGCGCCCCTGAGTGTATAATTTTAGTTATTTCATTTGTCAATTCTAGAAGTTTCACTTGGGTTCTTTTCAAATGTATGGACTTTTTAGGTAATCTTTCATCTTGATGTCGATACATTCTTTTGAAAATATACAGATTTTGTCATTTGCAGTATGTAGTCTTTGCAAGCTTTTCTTGTCCTTCTCCCTCCCCCTCCCCTCCCCTCCCCCTCCCCTCTGGATCCCCTCCCCCTTCCTTCTTCCCCCACCTTCTTCTTTGGTTCACATTCTTCACATGTTGTATGGCTTTTGATCATTTCCTCAGAAGTTTTTCTTTTTTTTAAAGAATTTTTTATCTATTCATTTGAGACAGAGAGATACAGAGAGAGAGAGAGAGTAGGAGCAGTGGGGAGAGGTGGAGGGAGAGGGAGAAGCAGACTCCCCACCGAGCAGGGAGCCCGATGCGGAGCTCGATCCCAGGACCTGGAGATCATGACCCGAGCCGAAGGCAGACGCCCAACGACTGAGCCACCCAGGCGCCCCTCCTCAGAAGTTTTTCAATAGGAATATATTAATGCCTGGTTTTAAAGCACATTCCTGTAGAATAAATTTTATAGGTATCCCTCTAGGTACCTCCAACCCGAGTAGATGTAAACTCACATTTTGGCCTGGGTTTTTTAGTCTACACAGGCAATGTGAAATTCAGGCTATAAAAATTAATAAAGGGACTTCATAAATAAAATAAGTGGAAATAAATATTATAAAGGCTTAATTGTTCTCATTAAAAATAACCATGCTTTGAGAGAGAAATGGTTTCATGGTGCATTTAAGGCGATGATCTTAAGCATCACACCTTGCAACCTGGAGATCTTGTCTACTGGAAAAGAGCTACAGAAAGAACCTCTTCAACCTCTTTGGAAAGGCCCATATCAGGTCTTGCTAACCAATCCTGTGCTGCCAAACTCCAGGGAATAGGCTCTTGGATTCACGTGGCACATTTAAGGAAAGCTCCAAATTCTGTGGGGACCTGCACACGATGCAGTGACCGGAGAGTACAGAGTTCCCAGCACTGAAGCGGATGACATCTCAAGAGACAGCTTTGCCAAGATGCCTGGACTCGGCCCGTGTACCTTTTCTTGGGAATAACAGGGAGCCAGACTTGGGGCTCAATCCCAGGACCTTGGGATCATGACCTGAACCAAAGGCAGATGTTTAATAGACTGAGCCACCCAGGTACCCCATGGTTATTATTTTTTCAATAGTTTCTCTATATACGAAGTGTCCAATAGACTGAGGACCACGAAGGAAGGATTTTTAAATCATACTCATGAGACCAGAGATGCTCACACTGGCTGAGGGCAGCCCAGGAAGGGCGCCTCTGGTGAAATTTCCAACTCCATTCTGGGGCCCAGAACGAGCCCAGCCTGGGCCTGGAGGTGCCCAGGAGAGCCTGTCCTTCACCTGGCAGATGTCCCTGGCCCAGGGCCCTGCAGACAAATTTTCCAAGGTCCTCTGTGGTGGCCAGGGTTGTACCTTTATGGCTAGTACAGGTTGGAGAGCATATCAAAATACATTAGCAGTTAATGGATGAATCTACAGATGATCCTGGCTTTCCTTTCTTTGTGAAATCCATGCCAGCTTAAAGCTTAGCCAGTATAAACTATACTTCCTTTGGCTGGTTTTAAAATTTTGTATCACCAAAGGCAAGGGAAGCAAGGGCAAAAATGAACTATTGGGACTTCATCAAGATAAAAAGCTTTTGCACAGCAAAGGAAACAGTCGACAAAACCAAAAGACAACCGACAGAATGGGAGAAGATATTTGCAAATGACAAATCAGATAAAGGGCTAGTATCCAAAATCTATAAAGAACTTATCAAACTCCACACCCAAAGAACAAAGAATCCAATCAAGAAATGGGTAGAAGACATGAACAGACATTTTTCCAAAGAGGACATCCAAATGGCCAACAGACACATGAAAAAAAGCTCAACATCACTCAGCATCAAGGAAATGGAGACCAAAACCACAGGAAGATAGCACCTCACATCAGTCAGATTGGCTAAAATTAACAAGTCAGGAAAAGACAGATGTTGGCGAGGATGTGGAGAAAGGGGAACCCTCCTACACTGTTGGTGGGAATGCAAGCTGGTGCAGCCACTCTGGAAAACACTGTGGAGGTCCCTCAAAAAGTTGAAAATAGAGCTACCCTACGACCCAGCAATTGCACTACTGGGTATTTACCCCAAAGATACAAATGTAGTGATCCGAAGGGACACGTGCACCCCAATGTTTACAGCAGCAATGTCCACAAGAGCCAAACTATGGAAAGAGCCCAGATGTCCATCGACAGATGAATGGATAAAGAAGAAGTGGTATATATATACAATGGAATATTATGCAGCCATCAAAAAATGAAATTTTGCCATTTGCAAAGATGTGGATGGAACTGGAGGGTATTATGCTAAGTGAAGTAAGTCAATCAGAGAAAGACAAGTATCATATGATCTC
>NW_027759194.1:0-299 GCF_054177405.1 Leptonychotes weddellii
ATCACTTTAAGAGGTATCTAACAGAGAATAAACTTAGAATTCAAAACAACAATGACAAAAACCTATGGGCACAAAAAGGCAATATCCCCCAACCTTGTTGTTGAATGATAATCTCAGAATAGTAACGTAGAAAGGCTTTTCAAATTTATCCAAGTCATTTATTTTGTGTTCCAAGAAAATTGCAGCAGAGAGGACAGAACTGGCTTGTCCAAGGATGTAAGGCCACACCAACCCTAGAATCCAAGTCCCCTAACTTCTAAGTCAAGTAATTTCACAATGGCATGCTGATTCTTCTGGTT
>NW_027759195.1:0-299 GCF_054177405.1 Leptonychotes weddellii
TATGCAGCCCTTGTGGGTAGCAAGAAAGGGGTGTTCACCTTTGTAGCCTCTGCCTAGGTTAGATCCTTGGAGATGGGACTGAATGGACATTTGTTTATTTCTTTTTTTCTTTCCAATTTATTTGAGAAAACAGCTCCAGACTTTATATCCCAAAGACTTATTTGACACTCCCGCTGAATTTTATGGCAAGATTGCTATACCCTTTCCTTTTCCTCCTGAGCACATAACTAGACTACACTTCCAAGTCTGTCTTGCAATTATAGGCCATGTGACTGAGGTTGGCCAATATGATATGGTAG
>NW_027759196.1:0-299 GCF_054177405.1 Leptonychotes weddellii
CTGACGCTGCGCCAGGGACGTGCTGCGGGGTCAGGCCGAGCCAGCGTGCCGTCAGAGGGCACCGTCCACACGTGGGGGACGCGAGACCCCAGCTGACCCCGTGTCCCTCTCCCTGTCACTGTGGCCGGGCCATGGTCACCTGTGGCCTCCTGGCCCCAGTGTTGCCATCTGTGAAATGGGCAGGATGGGGGCTGACTACCGATGATCGTGGATGGAGTCTGGAAGCGTCTGTGTGGGTGTCGCTGGCCACTGCGCAGCCCCCGCCGGAGGAAGCTGAGCGGGGACAAGCCAGGAAGAGC
>NW_027759197.1:0-299 GCF_054177405.1 Leptonychotes weddellii
TTTTATTTATTTATTTATTAGAGAGCGAGCAAGAGAGAAACAGCATGAGAGAGGAGAGGGTCAGAGGGAGAAGCAGGCTCCCCACTGAGCTGGGAGCCCGATGTGGGATTCGATCCCAGGATCCTGGGATCGTGACCTGAGCCGAAGGCAGTCACTTAACCAACTGAGCCACCCAGGCGCCCCACAGAACAACAATTTTAAAGTCCTGTTTGATCTGTTGTACCCAAAATACTTAGTTAGGTCAACGTTAATGCAAATAGGAATTTCCATTGGCCCTGAAGAGGGACAGTTGAAACTTT
>NW_027759198.1:0-299 GCF_054177405.1 Leptonychotes weddellii
AGGTAAAGAATTAAAAATATGATCGTAAGGAATAGTCTTTGCTTTCAAGGGAAGCATAATTGTGTGTGTGTTTGTGCATATGTGCACACATGTGTGGGAGTAGGTGAGTGAGACAGAGAACTAAACAGATAATTATAACACAGTGTAAGAACTGTTAATCTGGAAGAGTGAACAAGGACCCTAAAGAACATACAGAAAGACACTGAACCCAGGTTGAGAATACTGGTCAGAAAGGTTTCTTGGAGGAGGTGAACAGTCAGCCAGGTGAGAACAGAGGGAGAGGTAATCCATGCTGCTGG
>NW_027759199.1:0-299 GCF_054177405.1 Leptonychotes weddellii
TTTTTTACCTTTCATTTTAAAATCTTTAATTCTGCATCTGCCTTGTAGTTAGTGAAACAATCCCAGCTTGACTTTCATGCGAAGTGAACAGTCTTCCCCAAATCAACTATTTAATAATTGTTCCTTTCATTATTGGTTTGTTGTTACCACATTTATTATATGTCAAGTTTCCTCTGTTTTATTTCTGAGCTTGCTCTTCTATTACAAAAGAGCCTTTATTTTAATTGCCACCACAGTATCATGCTGTGTTTTATTATTATCATTATTATTATTATATTATATTCCATCTTAAATTCTTA
>NW_027759200.1:0-299 GCF_054177405.1 Leptonychotes weddellii
TGATTTTTTTGTTGTTGCCTGACTGATCCATGTGCATCTGAAGAGATTTTAAGTTCTGATGCTATTGGGTATAGTGTCAATCAGATCCAGGTTGTTAACCGTATTGTTCAATTCTGTATATATATACTAATTTCGTCTGCCTCTTCTTTCAGTTAGTGAAAGGTGTTTCAAAGTCTCTCACTATGACTGTGGATTTCTTTCCTTGTTGATTCTTGTTTTATATATTTTGAAGGTCCCTTAACTGGATTCATACCAATTCAGAAAGGTAATAGGTAATAGTTTCCTGCTAAAATTAGCTC
>NW_027759201.1:0-299 GCF_054177405.1 Leptonychotes weddellii
GACATCCACTGCCCTCCATGCACCCTGGGCACCTGGCTAATAATCTCCAACCCACTAAGCACAGGCCTTTGTACCTGCTCTTCCCACCGGAAGGCGCGTCCTCACCAGAGTCACGTGACTTCCGCCCTCTGTTCCCTCAGCTCTTTGCTAAGATGGCCACCTCGAAAGGAGCACTGCCTGACGTGCCCAGAACTGCTTTTTCTTCTCCTTGCTTTGTTCTTTTTCTCCCTAACACTCACCACCAGTGGACACACTGTGGATTTTACTTCTTTACCGCTAATCTATCTCCCTTCACTAGA
>NW_027759202.1:0-299 GCF_054177405.1 Leptonychotes weddellii
TTTTACCAAGCTGGGTAATTGTACCTAGCTGTCAGGATTCTTTATTTTGATCTGCTGACTGGTGAACTGCAGCCTCAATGGGAGGTATGCGCCTTGACATATACTCCTTGATGGGCTATGTGACATGCAGAATATAATAAATAGGAAAGAAATGGCAGGGATAGACTTAATTAATTGAAGTGGACAGAACTGTCTTCAAGCTTGTCTTTTATACCCACAAGTTCTACTTGAAAGGGAGCCTCACCTCCCAAAGCAATGCAGGTCAGTGTGCTGTGTTGCCTATTGTGTGTCATTCAATG
>NW_027759203.1:0-299 GCF_054177405.1 Leptonychotes weddellii
CAGAACATATACATATTGTAACCAACAAGAGCCTGCAGAAAACTTTATATCCTCCAAATCAGCTTTTAAGGTTTGTAAAGAGTTAAGAAGGACTGCCTGCGTAACCTGGGGCATTACTGTCCAGGTTTATTACTGTTCTTCCCAAGTGAAAGCAAGAAGATACGGACTATCCTTATGAACTGGAATGCTAAAAGTGCACTATATAGAACAATTATAGTGAAGAAGGATTTGCTTTCAGTGGGGACAGATGTCAGTGTATGGGGGTTAGGAACAACAGGGCGCCCAGGGATAATGTTACT
>NW_027759204.1:0-4148 GCF_054177405.1 Leptonychotes weddellii
AGGTCTTTCAACCATTTGGAAAGTGTGGTGTAAGGAAATGGTCCAGTTTCATTCTTCTGCATGTGGCTGTCCAATTTTCCCAACACCATTTGTTGAAGAGATGTCTTTTTTCCATTGGACATTCTTCCCTGCTTTGTCAAAGATTAGTTGACCATAGAGTTGAGGGTCTGTTTCTGGGCTCTCTATTTTGTTCCATTGATCTATGTGTCTTTTTTTGTGCCAGTACCATACTGTTTTGATGATTACAGCTTTGTAATAGAGCTTGAAGTCTGGAGTTGTGATGCCACCAGCTTTGCTTTTCTTTTTCAACATTCCTATTGCTATTCAGGGTCTTTTCTGGTTCCATATCAATTTTAAGATTATTTGTTCCATTTCTTTGAAAAAAGTTGATGGTATTTTGATAAGGATTGCATTAAATGTGTAGATTGCTGTAGGTAGCATTGACATCTTCACAATATTTGTTCTTCCAATCCATGAGCATGGAACATTTTTCCATTTCTTTGTGTCTTCCTCAATTTCTTTCATGAGTATTTTATAGTTTTCTGAGTACAGATTCTTTTCCTCTTTGGTTAGATTTATTCCTAGGTATCTTATGGTTTTGGGTGCAATTGTAAATGGGTATTCTTCTGAAATTGTTCCAAAAAATAGAAATGTAAGGAAAACTTCCAAACTCATTTTATGAGGCCAGCATTACCTTGATCCCAAAACCAGACAAGGATCCCATCAAAAAGGAGAATTACAGACCAATATCCTTGATGAACATGGATGCAAAAATTCTCACCAAAATACTAGCCAATAGGATCCAACAGTACATTAAAAGGATTATTCACCACGACCAAGTGGGATTTATCCCTGGGCTGCAAGGTTGGTTCAACATCCTCAAATCAATCAATGTGATACAATACATTAATAAAAGAAAGAACAAGAACCATATGATCCTCTCGATAGATGCAGAAAAAGCATTTGACAAAGGACAGCATCCTTTCTTGATCAAAACTCTTCAGAGTATAGGGATAGAGGGTGCATACCTCAATATCATAAAAGCCATCTATGAAAACCCACAGCAAATATCATTCTCAATGGGGAAAAACTGAGAGCTCATGCTTTCTCTTGAGCACAAATTCTGCAAAGAGAGTGGTTGGAAGGACCGTTTCATGCCCAACTCCCTCCATCATCTCAGATTCAGCATGATCAAGACCAAACTTCCTCCTACCAGCAGGAAAATACAAAACATTTTGAGATTTTCTGTGATATGAGTACTGCCAGTAAACTAGCGTTACATCTGTGTGTGTCTCTGTGTGTGTCTCTATGTGTGTGTGCGTGTCTATGTATGTGCACCCACATATGCTTGTATGCATCGGGTAGGGAGTTAGTCTTCTTTGTATTGCTCTCTTCACTTCTCTGTCCACATCCACTCAGTTTCAAAATTCTGGATTCCTCCTTTGAAATGACTCTTAAAGACACCTTCTCCAGTCCAGTTGTTATTGTTGTTATTGTTTTCCTTTTATCCCAGGCCACTCTCCCCTCCCTCTGTACTATCATTATGCCTGCCCAACTTGTCTTCTTTCCCCACCTGGATTGTAAATTACTCAGTTGCAGGCCTCACATGTCATAACTTTCCAGTCTTGGCATATGCTTCCTTTCTGAAAAGGACTTTTAATCTGCATTCTTGGTCCTGATATTCTTAAAATTTTGTCAACTAGACTTCAATTACGGGCACCTGATTAGCAGCTGTTGTGACATTCACTAAGGTAGAATATCTTTCTGTACATCTCACTGATAGCTAAATCACTGCTTTCATTGTTGCCCTTGGCTGAAAAGCACATGGCTTAGAAATGTGTTTTATTCACAATTATCTGGCAGCCCAAGCATGATGTTTAATGTAATTGATGTCTCCTATTTACTAATGGATGTTACATCATCATTATTTAGAAAATTTGCTACTGAATTGACATCTGATTAAGGATATGTGATTGAGGTTAAGAGCCTGTGAATGTTTGGAGATACTTGTTTATAGTATGTGCCATGCAGTGCGGTATGCTATCTACAGGCTGCAGCTGCTTTTCCCTTCTGTTAATATTCTGCACTTGACGGGGCTAAGTGGGCATTGAGATGCTCAGCTTCTATGGTTCTTCCTACCTACGGAAGCACAAAACATTTATATATCCTAAGTGTACAATACAATAACCTGATGAAGTGTAAGTGAGTAAAAAAGAAAAACAGAACACTTTTACAGAGTCACATAAGATGGATGAGGATGAAACACAGACACACACATGCACCCAGTTCTACATATATTTTAAATCATCTGTATCAGGGTGGTTTTAAATGAAAGTTCCCTTCTAAATATGAGGTACTTAGAGTTTCATGTAGCTATATTAATTTATAATGAGAGACCTGGAGTGAGAAGCTTTGAGGTCTTAGTCATTATGTTTACCAATTATTATATCCATCCCCCTATCCCACACCCTCAGTTCTGGATACAGAGCAAGACTACATTTACTGGAGCTCTCGTGATTGCATAAAGTGTATGATCAGTTTGGGCCAGTGAGTTGTGACTAGAAGTTGCCAAGGCTTTCACTGTAGCATAAGACCTGTCCTTTGCCATGATGAACAGCAATAATCTAGACAGTAGCTGGCATCCCAGGATAAAAACAACATGGAACAGAGGTATAGCCAATCCTTGTTGGACAGGAAAACAAAAACAAAAACAAAACAAAAGCCAAAAAAAACCTTTGTGGTTTGAAGCCACTGACATAGGAGTGGTGTTTGTTACCACCTAATAATAACCTGTCCTATCCTGACAGGTACACTTTGTGTGATTCTGGCTTTATATCTTTTGGGCTATAGGATCTTATTATGTAGGCTGATTAACCTTGTCATTTTTTTTTTCATTTTCTAAAAAAAAAAAAAAACAAGGGGCACCTGGGTGGCTCAGTCAGTTAAGCTTCCAACTCTTCATTTCAACTCAGGTCATGATCTCAGGGTCCTGAGATCGATCCCCACGTCGGGCTCCATGCTGGGCATGGAGCCTGCTTAAGATTCTCTCTTCCTCTTATTCTGCCCCTCCCCACTGTGCTCTCTCTCTCTCTCTAAAAAAAAAAAAAAAAAAAAGAGTATTATTTAAGTGCTTACTTTATAAGGTTATTGTAAAGATCATATTAGATAACAATGTATGTGAAAATTTTGTAAATAAAATGATATACATATATAAGCTATGATTTTTATTTTTTTAAGTTTTTTAAAAATGTATTCATTTTAGGAACTTAAAAGTCATTCTTAATTTTAAGGATAATTTCTGCTGATGGTAAATCTAAACAGTAAGGAAGGGTAAAGTGTAAGCAAAAATTTTCTTCTCTGTACCACCTCATCACACACATTTCCAATTCCTGATGTATCTACTATTAAGTGTCTTGTGACTAACATGGAAGCATATTTTTATGCATAATGTTTTTCAACTTTTTTTGTCTCTTAACAATATATTTTGAACACTCTGCTCAGTTTTCCTTGTAATGGTTTTATAATACTCTGCTGGATAAATGAACGATGCTTTATATAACCTATCAATCAAGAATTATTTTTTCTTTGAAAAAATGAATATCCTGAGGGGTACTTAACACAGCGTCAATTATTTTTAAAGTTGTACAAAAGAAAGGATGGTATAGGGACTGCGATCATCACATATGCTGCTGTCTTTGTGGAAAGAATTAAAAGAAAACAATAGTAATATTTATGATCCAAGATGGCAAACACCAGGGCCTACAGACACCAGGGAGATAAATTAATAAAATCAGAGATGAAGGGGGGGCGGAGCAACATGGCAGAGGAGTAGGAGACCTGGATTTCGTCTCCTCTCAGGAATTCAGCTGGATAGGGATCAAACCATTCTGAACACCTACAAACTCAACAGGAGATCGAAGAAAAGAAGAGCAACAACTCTCTCATCAGAAAAAGCGACCACTTTCTGGAAGGTAGGACTTGCGGAGAAGTGAATCCGAGGCAATATTCGGGAGGATAGACGGCGGGGGAGGGGCCTCCATCGGCCGCTTCTGGCAAGTGATAGAGCCGCGGAGCACAAAATCGGAACTTTTAAAAGTCTGCTCCACCGAGGGACGTCACTCTGGTGGCTAAGCGGGGGGTGGAACCCT
>NW_027759205.1:0-299 GCF_054177405.1 Leptonychotes weddellii
AGGAGAGGAGAGGAGAGGAGAGGAAAGGAAAGGAAAGGAAAGGAAAGGAAAGGAAAGGAAAGGAAAGGAAAAGAAAAAAGAAAAAAGAAAAGAAATGCTATTCTCTTATAGAAGTTTCCAGTAAAACCTGACACTCTTCTGCATCAAGTCTTGATTTGTTGGTCTGGCTTTCACAGTCCAGGAAATAAGAGCCTAAAACAACACTAAAGTCTCTTTCACTTACTATGATGCCATTTTCATTCTTTGCTTTTCACTACCAGGCACCATGCATTATTTCACCCCTCCCCTTAAAACAAACA
>NW_027759206.1:0-299 GCF_054177405.1 Leptonychotes weddellii
TGCGTACCTCGAGAGGGTGGCCCGGGGCCTCTCGACCTGCACCAGCAGCTTCCTCACTGTGGTCCAGGCCACCACCATCAGCCCCAGAGCCTCCGTGTGCGCCAGCATCCACATGGCGTATCCTTCCCTTTTTCCTCTTCTTTTGGATACTCAATTCCTTGCTCAGCATGAACTTACTCTATTACGTGAAAAACATCAGCAGCCTAAACAGGTCACAGATTGATGAAAGTGAAGGCTACTGTGTTTTTCTACCAGCAAGCCAGACAACGAAGTGGGTTTTTCTCATTCTCATGGCCCTG
>NW_027759207.1:0-299 GCF_054177405.1 Leptonychotes weddellii
GTTCTCTGCACTATTCAGTATGGTAGCGACTAACTGTATATGGCTATTGAGCATGAGGAACTATGGCTAGTCAGAGGAACAAAATTTTGTATTTTATCTAATTTTAATTAATTTTAATAGTCATACATGCGTACTGGTTTGCCTACGTGAATAGAAAATTTAAAGATCATTCAAACTACCAACCCGCTGGCATTAATATGACCAGACTATTTTGGAAATGGGCCATCAGCAACCAGAAAATCTGTGATAATGGGTCTCTTTGCTCAATATGATACAAGAAACCAGAAAGTCCCCAAAGT
>NW_027759208.1:0-299 GCF_054177405.1 Leptonychotes weddellii
CATACTATCACTCTAATATTTAATTCTCTCACCACAACATATGTTATCATCTGCAGTTTAAATTTATTATTTTCATCTGCTGATAGTATTCCATGGTATTACTACATAAGAATTCATGCATGCAACCTCAAACATTGTTGTAAATGTCTCTTCTTACATATTTGCATGTTCTTCTGGAATATATTTAGCATATATAAAAGTAGAATTGTGGCGTTGAATAGCCTATATTATCTATAGTTACTAGATATTGCCAAGTTGTTGTTCATAGGGATTGTACCCATTTATATTCCCACCAGCTA
>NW_027759209.1:0-299 GCF_054177405.1 Leptonychotes weddellii
AGACCTTGCCTCTTCTAGAATTCACCTCCAACCCTGGCCCAGCAGGGATTGCTCCCTCCCTAGCCCTTCCAACCTGTCCCATCCTGTTAGGGGCACCATCCAGCAGCCAGGACTGAACAGTGCCCGAGACACAGGCTTTTCCCCGTTGGCTAAGAAATTTTCTAAGTTTTCTCAAGAAAATTTGCCGAGCCCCTTGGCTGTGTGGCTGCTAGGGAAGGCTCTCAAGGAAGACAGAGAAGCTGCCCGCGCTGCCAACGAGGCCTGACCTCGCAGGTGAGTTAGTGTGATCAAGGTTGGCC
>NW_027759210.1:0-299 GCF_054177405.1 Leptonychotes weddellii
CTGCTCCGCGGGAAGCCTGCTTCTCCCTCTCCCACTCCCCCTGCTTGTGTTCCCTCTCTCGCTGTGTCTCTCTCTGTCAAATAAATAAATAAAATCTTTAAAAAAAAAAAAAGGTATCACATATCTCCTATGTGCAAGATACTATATTCAGTGCTTCTGGGGTTTACATAGAAATACATCATGGAGCATTCTCGGGGATGTGCTGCAACAATGGGGACAGCGGCAGGTGGTGAGGCATACTTCCAGAGTGGCATATTCTTTGGGTATTACATGTGGGTTGTCTTCTGACCTCAGAGTAT
>NW_027759211.1:0-299 GCF_054177405.1 Leptonychotes weddellii
GTTTCCCAGGGTCCCCTGCCCTGCTCCTTGGGTCTTCTTGCCCTGGGGTGGGCCCAAGACGTGCCATTTTCCTTCCAGAGGGAAAGAGCCAGAAAAACTGGTGGACACACAGGGGCTCTGAAGTATGCTGCTTAGGTCAACAGTTGTCCCTTCTTCTTTTTTTTTTTTTTAAAGATTTTATTTATTTATTTGAGAGAGAGAATGAGACAGAGAGGGGGAGGATCAGAGGGAGAAGCAGACCCCCTGCTGAGCAAGGAGCCCGATATGGGACTCGATCCCGGGACTCCAGGATCATGACC
>NW_027759212.1:0-299 GCF_054177405.1 Leptonychotes weddellii
GGGTGGGCTCGGGGAGGGCCTGTGTCCAGTCGGCTGTAGATGAGTTCTCGAATATAACAGAAAGAGGAGGTCTGGGGGTGGGGAGAGAAGGACGAAGAGGAAAAGCAGAGGCTCTCAGTTGCCTGACTTCTGAGGGGCTGCCTGTCACCAATGAATAAATATTTGGTGCCACCTGCATGCAGGCCTGGTCACCTTGAGTAGCCCAGCTCGGGCTCTGCTGACTCTGTGACCTCAGACAAGTCCCTCCCCGGCTTCGGTGTCTCCTTCCAAACCTGAGGGGGGTGGGTGGCCCTATCCCG
>NW_027759213.1:0-299 GCF_054177405.1 Leptonychotes weddellii
CTGAGAGGGAAACCCGGTGCGCCAGGGTCCCACCAGTGAACTGCAACCTCCAGGGTGGAAACCCCGAGCGGCGGAGTCGCGCACACGCGAACTGCAGTCCCCGGGACAGGACCCCAAGAGGCGGAGTCGCACACATTAGTGCGCGCGCGCGCGAACTGGGAGCAGCTGGTGGTTTTAGAAGCACAAAGGGCAGAGACGGCCCCGACCTGGAGGCAGGACTGGGAGCACTGCGGAGGGGCACACAACCCAGGACGCTGCAGTTTATAGGAGCACGGACAGAAACAGAGATGGTGTGGCCT
>NW_027759214.1:0-299 GCF_054177405.1 Leptonychotes weddellii
TTGGAAATAGGGTCATTGCAGAGATAATTACTTAGGATGGTGTCACACTTGGAGTAGGGTGGTCCCTAATTCATTGTGATTGTTTTGTTTAGTTTTTGAGGGAGAGAGAGAGTGCGAGTGTGCTTGAGCTGTTGGGGGGAGGGGCAGAGAGAGAATCTTTAGCAGGCTCCACTCCCAGCACAGAGCCTGATGCAGGGCTTGATCTCAAGACCCTGAGATCATGACCTGAGGCGAAATCAAGAGTGGGACGATTAACAGACTGAGCCACCCAGGTGCCCTGTTGTGATTGGTTGTCTTAT
>NW_027759215.1:0-4148 GCF_054177405.1 Leptonychotes weddellii
CCTCCCTCCCCACCCCCCACTCCAGCAACACTCTGTTTCCTGCGATTAAGAATTCCTCATATCAATGAGATCATATGATACATGTCTTTCTCTGTAATATTTTTTAATTTTCATCTTTAAGTCATATTCCATCCCTTCATTGTATTTACCCTTATTTTTGTACATATATAAGTTTTTCTTTCTTTAAAATTTGGGAGGCAGTTTCTTCTAACAGACCAAAATACGCCCAAAATCTAGTGTGTGGCTCTGATCCATTCAACAGCCTGATCATATTCTTTTTTTTTTTCCTTTCCCTTTCTCTCCCCCCAACCCAGTTTAGGGTCTCTTCTGATTTGTTTAGTGAATATTTTTCTGGGGTCATTGTTACCCTGTTAGCATTTTGTTCTCTCATTCATCTATTCTGCTCTGGACAAAATGACAAGATGGAAAAACTCACCTCAGAAAAAAAGAACAAGAGGCAGTACCAATGGCCAGGGACCTAATCAGTACAGACATTACTAAGATGTCAGAACTAGAGTTCAGAATGACGATTATAAAGATACTAGCTGGGCTTGAAAAAAGCATGGAAGATACTAGAGAATCCCTTTCTGGAGAAATAAAAGAAGTAAAATCTAACCAAGTTGAAATCAAAAAGGCTATTAATGAGGTGCAATCCAAAATGGAGGCTCTAACTGCTAGGATAAATTACATAGAAGAGAGAATCAGTGATATAGAAGACCAAATGATGGAGAATAAAGAAGCTGAGAAAAAGAGAGATAAACAACTACTGGATCACAAGGGCAGAATTCGAGAGATAAGTGATACCATAAGATGAAACAATATTAGAATAATTGGGATCCTAGAAGAAGGAGAGAAAGAGGGGGGCAGAAGGTACATTGGAGCAAATTATAGCAGAGAACTTCCCTAATTTGGGGAAGGAAACAGGCATCAAAATCCAGAAGGCACAGAGAACCCCCCTCAAAATCGTAAAAATAGGTCAACACCCCAAATCTAACAGTAAAACCTACAAGAATCAGAGAAAAAGAGAAAATCCTGAAACAGCTCGGGACAAGAGATCTGTAACCTACAATGGTAGAAACATTAGATTGGCAGCAGACATGTGCACAAAGACCTGGCAGGCCATAAAGGACTGGCCTGATATATTCAGAACACTAAATGAGAAAAATATGCAGCCAAGAATACTATATCCAGCTAGGCTGTCATTGAAAATAGAAGGAGAGATAAAAAGCTTCCAGGACAAAAAAAACTAAAGAATTTGCAAACACCAAACCAGCCCTACAAGAAATATTGAAAGGGATCCTCTAAGCAAACAAAGAGCTTAAAAGTAACATAGACCAGAAAAGAATAGAAACAATATACAGTAACAGTCACTTTACAGGCAATACAGTGGCACTAAATTCACATCTTTCAATAGTTACCCTGAATGTAAAAGGGCTAAATGCCACAATCAAAACACACAGGGTATCAGATTGGATAGAAAAACAAGACCCATCAATATGATGCCTGTAAGAGACTCATTTTAGACCCAAAGACACATCCAGATTTAAAGTGAGTGGGTGGAAAATTATTTACCATGCTAATGGACATCAAAAGAAAGTGGGGGTGGCAATCCTTACATCAAACAAATTAGATTTTAAACCAAAGACTATAATAAGAGATGAGGAAGGACACTATATCCTACTTAAAGGGTCTATCCAACAAGAAGAGCTAACAATTGTAAATATCTATGCCCCTAACATGGGAGCAGCCAATTATATAAGGCAATTAATAACAAAAGCAAAGAAACACATTGACAACAATACAATAATAGTAGGCAACTTTAACACCCTCCTCACTGAAATGGACAGATCATCTAAGCAAAAGATCAACAAGGAAATAAAGGCTTTAAATGATACACTGGACCAAATGGACTTCACAGACATATTCAGAACATTCCATCCCAAAGCAACAGAATACACATTCTTCTCTAGCACACACAGAACATTTCCAGAATGGATAACATCCTAGGTCACAAATCAGGTCTCAACCGGTACCAAAAGATTGGGATCATTCCCTGCATATTTTCAGACCACAATGCTTTGAAACTAGAACTCAATCACAAGAGGAAAGTTGGAAAGAGCTCAAATACATAGAGGCTAAAGAGCATCCTACTCAAGAATGAATGGGTCAACCAGGAAATTAAAGAAGAATTTAAAAAATTCATGGAAATCAATGAAAATGAAAACACAACTATTCAAAATCTTTGGGATGCAGCAAAGGCAGTCCTAAGAGGAAAGTATATAGCAATACAAGCGTTTCTCAAGAAACAAGAAAGGTCTCAAATACACAACCTGACCGTACACCTAAAGGAGCTGGAGAAAGAACAGCAAATAAAGCCTAAGCTCAGCAGGAGAAGAGAAATAATAAAGATCAGAGCAGAAATCAATGCAACAGAAACCAAAAGAACAGTAGAACAGATCAATGAAACTAGGTGCTCGTTCTTTGAAAGAATTAATAAGATTGATAAACCCCTGGCAGACTTATCAAAAAGAAAAGAGAAAAGACACAAATAAAATTATGAATGAAAGAGGAGAGATCACAACCAACACCAAAGAAATACAGACAATTATAAGAACATATTATGAGCAACTCTATGCCAACAAATTAGACAATCTGGAAGAAATGGATGCATTCCTAGAGACTGTAAACTACCAAAAACTGAATCAGGAAGAAATAGAAAACCTGAACAGACCTATAACCACTAAGGAAATTGAAGCAGTAATCAAAAATCTCCCAACAAACAAAAGCCCAGGGCCAGATGGCTTCCCAGGGGAATTCTACCAAACATTTAAAGAAGAATTAATCGCTATTCCTCTGAAACTGTTCCAAAAAACAGAAATGGAAGGAAAATTTCCAAACTCATTTTTTGAGGCCAGCATTACCTTGATCCCAAAACCAGACAAAGACCCCATCAAAAAGGAGAATTACAGACCAATATCCTTGATGAACATGGATGCAAAAATTCTCACCAAAATACTAGCCAATACGATCCAACAGTACATTAAAAGGATTATTCACCATGACCAAGTGGGATTTATCCCTGGGCTGTAAGGTTGGTTCAACATCTGCAAATCAGTCAATGTGATAGAACACATTAATAAAAGAAAGAACAAGAACTATATGATCCTCTCAATAGATGCAGAAAACGCATTTGACAAAGTACAGCATCCTTTCTTGATTAAAACTCCTCAGAGTATAGGGATAGAGGTTACATACCTCAATATCATAAAAGCCATTTATGAAACATCCACAGTGAATATCATTCTCAATGGGAAAAAACTGAGAGCTTTTCCCCTAAGGTCTAGAACACGGCAGGGATGTCCACTATCACCACTGCTATTCAACATAGTATTAGAAGTCCTAGCCTCAGCAATCAGATAACAAAAAGAAATAAAGGGCATCCAAGTCAGCAAAGAAGAAGTCAAACTCTCACTCTTTGCAGATGATATGATACTTTATGAGAAAACCCCAAAGACTCCACCCCAAAACTGCTAGAACTCAGACAGGAATTCAGTAAAGTGGCAGGATATAAAATCAATGCACAAAAATCAATTGTATTTCTATACATCAACAACAAGACAGAAGAAAGAGAAATTAAGGAGTCGATCCCATTTACAATTGCACCCAAAACCATAAGATACCTAGGAATAAATCTAACCAAAGAGGCATAGAATCTGCACTCAGGAAACTATAAAATACTCATTAAAGAAACTGAGGAAGACACAAAGAAATGGAAAAACGTTCCATGCTCATGGATTAGAAGAACAAATATTGTGAAGATGTCAGTGCTACCCAGAGCAATCTACACATTTAATGCAATCCCTACCAAAATACCATCTACTTTTTTCAAAGAAATGGAACAAACAATCCTAAAATTTGTATGGAATAAGAAAAGACCCTGAATAGCCAGAGGAATGTTGAAAAAGAAAAGCAAAGCTGGCGGCATCACAATTCTGGACTTCCAGCTCTATTACAAAGCTGTCATCATCAAGACAGTATGGTACTGGCACAAAAACAGACACACAGATCAATGGAACAGAATAGAGAGTCCAGAAATGGACCCTCAACTCTATGGTCAACTCATCTTCGACAAAGCAGGAAAGAATGTC
>NW_027759216.1:0-299 GCF_054177405.1 Leptonychotes weddellii
CTTGCCCACAGAACGTTTAAGGAAATGAACGTATAAGCATGCCACGAAAATAACCTCATTAAAAGCAGAGACTGCACACCAAAATCTCTATGATATATAAAACTATGAAATAACACAAGCTTAGATGTACTAACAAACATACAAAATCCCACGCCCAGGGGCGCAAGTCACAGCGTCTTCGTTAGAGCCCTTAGGAAGATGCTGGCCAGCTCTCTCTTACTGGCAACATGACCAGGGACAAAGGCCTGAAACTCTCTCTGGTTTGGGTGCTTCATCTGTAAGGTGAGGCTAATACGATC
>NW_027759217.1:0-299 GCF_054177405.1 Leptonychotes weddellii
AAAATCAAAAGGTAAAAAATAGTCTAGGTGGGAGGAGGGGTGTGGGGAGACATGAAGCAGGAACTGGCTATAAGTCGATCATTGTCCAGGCTGGATGATCGGTACATGAGAGTTAATTTATCATACCATCTGCTTTGTATATATTTGAACTTCTTCATAATAATTTTAAAAGGTATTGAAGCATCACAGAAAAATCAGTGTTTTCTTGCAATTCCTTACACCTAGTTTACAGTTTAAAATTTGTATGTGGAGTGGTACGCCCCATAATTTTTCAGTGTTTATCTTAAAGGAAACAAAAA
>NW_027759218.1:0-299 GCF_054177405.1 Leptonychotes weddellii
ACTTGGGCTGATCTTAATAGGAATGTCCTTCACTGATTGTTCAAAATTTCCTTTCAGGGGAATCATGTTCCTAGCTACATTACCCCTTGGAGCCATTGCGCTGAGTCTAAACCAAGCCCTCGTTTTCCTAATCATATTGTCCTGCAGATATTATTATTTATGTGTAACCATTAAGAGCTTTGTTCTACTCTCCCATAGGGTGTTTGAATATTAACAAGAACAAATGATGAAGTACTAGCAGAGTGACTTTCAAGAATGCTCTATGAGTTGTGGAAAATTTTAAAGGGGTGACAGATCAT
>NW_027759219.1:0-299 GCF_054177405.1 Leptonychotes weddellii
TAGTTTTCTAAGTCAACCATGCGCATAATGTGTCTCTTGAATCTAGAAGGAGTGTGGAGCCCTGGTGTGTGGGAAGGCACATAGATGGGGTCTCGCTGGCCCCTACTGCTGGCTCATTGTCAGGAAGAAGAAAATCTAAGTTTCCAAAAAGACCATTAGTAGAGAAAGTGGAGAAAACAAATAGAACATGAGCTTCAATGGATTTTTTTTCTAGAGTACAGCTTATTAATTAAAGTCTCACCCAGCCCAGCTCATAGAAGTATCATATAGTGGGGCCCTTTCCCTCACTTCAGTCAGAT
>NW_027759220.1:0-299 GCF_054177405.1 Leptonychotes weddellii
TTTAATGAAGAAACTGAGGAACACGAAAGCAATATGTTTTAGCCAAGGTCACGCAGGTATTATATATGGGCACCAGCATGAATCCTGAGTCAGCACGATCCAAAATCCTGTCTCTCCAGTGCTCCCAATCCCTTCTGTGTTGTACGTAACCAGTTAAATCTCTTTCTACACAGTTTATCAGAAGACCCTTAAGGGTAGGGAGCTGGTCTAGTCCACCTGCACCTCTAGTATCATGCATACCAATGTATGAACTTGGAAATTGTTAGAAGGATGAATAGATGAATGTACAGCAAGATAGA
>NW_027759221.1:0-299 GCF_054177405.1 Leptonychotes weddellii
CATAGTTTTTAAGTAAAATAATATAAGTTAATCCCAGTTTATTTAAAAAATATGCACAGGCATACCCTCATTTAGACAGCTGGGGCTGACATTTCAAGTCTGAAATGATATAATTTGATAATTTCTCTTCTTTCTTTTTCCTCTCCTGCAAGTAAGCATGAAGCAGGGTTCTGCGGATCAGGACGGCGCCCAGCGGGATAATGTGACCGAGTGTGGGCAACCTCCCATGGCAAGGCCCTTCTCTGGTGGCAGTGACTCTCTTGTCCCAGAAAGCTCCCTGTCCTCCCTTACACTTGGGT
>NW_027759222.1:0-299 GCF_054177405.1 Leptonychotes weddellii
CACCCACGCACACTCTCACACTCACCCATGTGCCCGCACACATGCACAGACTGTCACACACCCACCCACACATGCACACTCTCACACACCCACCCACACTCACACACACACTCTCACGCGCACACGTGCGTACACACACTGTCATGCACACCCACCCACCCACGCACACTCTCACACGCACCCATGTGCCCGCACACACACACACTGTCACACACTCACACACCCACACGCACTCTCACACGCACACACACACTCTCACATGCACACATGCACACTCTCACACACACACACTCTTGCAT
>NW_027759223.1:0-299 GCF_054177405.1 Leptonychotes weddellii
CACTCACACGAGACATGGAGGAATATTATGCAGCCATAAAAAGAAGGAAATCTTGCCATTTGTGACAACATGGAAGTACACTGAAGGCATTATGCCGAGTAAAATAAGTTAGAGAAAGACAAACGCTATATCATCTCCCTCATATGTGGAATCTAAAAAACTCAAAAGCTAACAACACCCCCCCCCCCACACACCAAACTCTGAATTTACAGAGAACAGATGGGTGGTGGCCACAGGTGGGGGGGGTGGAGGATGAGGGAAATGGGGGAAGAGGATCTAAAGGTACAAATGTCCACATA
>NW_027759224.1:0-299 GCF_054177405.1 Leptonychotes weddellii
ATCACTTTAAGAGGTATCTAACAGAGAATAAACTTAGAATTCAAAACAACAATGACAAAAACATATGGGCACAAAAAGGCAATATCCCCCAACCTTGTTCTTGAATGATAATCTCAGAATAGTAACGTAGAAAGGCTTTTCAAATTTATCCAAGTCATTTATTTTGTGTTCCAAGAAAATTGCAGCAGAGAGGACAGAACTGGCTTGTCCAAGGATGTAAGGCCACACCAACCCTAGAATCCAAGTCCCCTAACTTCTAAGTCAAGTAATTTCACAATGGCATGCTGATTCTTCTGGTT